>NC_041392.1:149153402-149156845 GCF_002162155.2 Triticum dicoccoides | reverse complement strand
GTATGTGAAATAGAGTCCTGGATATATCGTATATATAGAGGGGGTGATCCACAAGAAGAGAGTGGAGGTATCATCGGCTTGAGGTATCCATAGAATCGAAGAGAGGGATGATGTGTGTGTGTGTGCGCACACACACACGATCGATAAAGAGTGCCATCGAATTTGTGTGTGCCCAGGCCAAAGATATAGAGTGGCTGGCCTACTGGAACATGAGAGGGGACATGTACAGTTTGTCTCTGTGGCATGGATACCTACCTACAGCGCTCGACTATCAGTGTGTGGTGGGGGAGGCCCAATTAATTATAGAGGTACAATGGTTGGTATATGTGTGGAGGAGGAGAGAGGCCTACCTTTTGTATTAAGGGAGATCGATCGGCATCCATGCATATGTGTAGGAGAGGAATAAGGTTGGGAGAGAGACAGAGCTAGAGTGTTGGAGGGGGTGGTAGTGGAGTTGCTTCTAACAAATGGTGGGAGACAGTGGCGGACCTATGAATGGTCCAGGCCCCAGGCGAACTGGGCCAACGCCTAGGCAGCTTAGTTGACTATAGCGTTTTATTGCAGCTACAGTGTTAAAATATACAAAGGATATGGGCCTTACGCCCCAGGCCACCGCCCCTTCTGCCTGGGGCCTGAATCCGCCCATGGTGGGAGAGGCTTGCTAGACAAATGAAGGGCACGCCTGCAATATCAATAAGAGAGGGGATGGCTGCCTGTCTGTGCACGTGCGTGCGAGAGACGGGTCAGGAGGCATGCACGAATGATGAGGGGGGCGATATGGCTGTTGTAAGCAGACGTAAATACATAGGAAGATCAATTGTCCTTTGTCAGAGAAAGGAGAGACATAACTTGTGAGGTACGTTGATCGATGGGTGGGTGGGGAGGAATAGTTAAAGTCGACCTAGGTATATGTAGGGAGATCGATCGGTATACATACATGTATGTGTTAGAAGCAAATAACACCCGGGGAGAAGGATAGAGAGAGAGGGGTGCATCTAGGAGGTGGTGGGAGAAGCATACTATATCAAGGGGGAAGGAGTGTGCGAGTACGAGATCTATGAAAAGAGTGGTGGGAGTGAGGCATGGAAGGTGAGAAGAGAAGAGGGGAAGCTTGTGTTTGTGGTAGGCACACCTGGCTAGAGAGGCATATGGATCGATGTGTGCCGTAAAGAAGGAGCTGGGGGGCCTAGACACACCGTGGGTGAACGACCTAAAGTGAAAAGATGAATTTGCGTGATGGAGCTAAAGAATGTTGAGGGAGGGTGAGAGGGATGCGGGCGTGTGCACGCATGAGACAAACTTAGCGCTAGCTACAAAGATAAGAGGATTGTGTGGGTGAAAAAGACGAAAAGAGATCATGATTCATTATAAAAAGCGATTTCGGATATTTGAAGAATTTATCATAGTGTTTTAAACCGACGCATGCGTGAATATATATAACGGTGATACACATGGTGTGGTTATGAACATGTTATACTACATATAATATATTTTATCTCTACTCTTATAAAATACAGAGTTGTTGATGATGGTGTGCCTGCCATCGTGCAATATAGGCCGTCTGATTTATATCTGACGGATAGGAAGGAAACTATGGCAATTTGGAAAAAAAATATACCCACACCCCTCTCCATATTTGCAAATAAGGCCTCCCCTTGATCATGTTGATGTTCCATGGAATGCATGGGCATCTTGCTAGTACTACATATAATATATAGAACATTGATTATAATTTGGGCTAATGTGTGGCTTTTGCAGCTCAGGGCTAAATACTTGTCATAATGTAGGGGGCGGGGCACTATACTTTGTGTGATAAACACGGTGTACGTATGGAACATGGTTTAGATTATGAATATATAGTTAGTACATCAAATGTACTATTATTTGGAATCAACATCAAGTGTATTCAAAAAATTGAATTCAAGTTCATATAGTACACATATTTCATATCTATCCCTATAGTAATCATGTGGTGTGTTGTTAAGGTAATACACGAATGATGGTTGAAGTTGGCAACAATCATGATCGTAGATTCTTATTGAAATAGAGAAACGAAATCAAATTCAGTTCGAATTGCAGCGGTAGTATAAACATTTGGAATGCACTAAAATGTTGGTATGAGTAGGTTACATGCATTATACAGCCAGCGAAAAAATTTAATTGGACATAACATGGATTCATACTCTATTTTGAATAACATTTGTATAGTAAAACAGGACAAGACTCTCTCATTGTGTGGTGCGAATAGTTTTATTTTATTCATTTTTTTCGTTGAGGGAAGTGTGAATTGATTTGGTATGTACAAGTACAATATTACACGTTAGGCTTGTCCATAAAATTCAACCCGCGCCTTGTTATATCCCGAAAATTCAGATATCGTGCTCCCAAAACTGGCGCCTTCACAACCCGCGCGAAAACTCCCTCCAGCTGCCAAATCCCAACACGCGAAATCCCCCTTCTAAGCTGAGCCGAAAGGGCCGCTACTTCAACTTAATCGGTGGGGGTACTTTTGTAACACACCCTACATTTTGGACAAGTGGGTCCCTAAGTCATGGTCCCCCCTCCCATCGCCTTCTTTTCGCCATTTGAAATCCCAGGCCGCCATAACCTCTCCGCTCCAGCCAGGAAACCCCACCCTCCTCCGTCTGCCACCTCACCACTGCCCAGTCGGAGCCTCTTCCCCAATGACGTCATCCACCGCAACAGCTCGACATCCCTCATCCACCTCCCCGGACAAGGATCTGTTGTCCTGTCAGTTCAGCCGCCCCGTCCTCCACCTCCAAGGAGCTGCTCCGATGATCGCCTCGTCTATCGCGGCTTCTCCATCCCCACAGCGCCACCTTAACCTGCTCCACGGGAACCGCATCATCCTCACCGACTCCTCGGACGAAGCCGAGGCCTACTCGGCACCACCAAAGAGGTTGTACACTTATCGCATGGCACATTCTCCTTAACTCGACCTCCTGGTGCCGACGGTGCTCCATCCCGCACCCCCATGGAGTGGCTACCTCGAAGCCGGCACCACGGGCGACATATCCACGGCGGCTCTCCCCCAGTGTGAGGCCCCTTCGGCGGCGGCGGCCATACCAGCCGGACCTGCTGCTCTGGCTCTCGCTCGCTCGTTCGCGCTGCTCCTGTTGCTCCGGCTCGTGCTCGCTCGCTGACTCGCCCGGCTACTGCTACTCCGGCTCTCGCTCGCTCACGCTGCTGCTGCTGATCCGGCTCCCTCTCGCTCGCGCTGCTGCTTTTGCTCTCCCCCTCGCTCGTGCTGCTGCTCTGCTCTGATTTAGCTACACTTCGGTCGACTGAATCGACTTTTGGGTCAGTCGATTTTTAGGGGGTGGGGGGCCTCACCGGAGTTAAGGAAGAACCACCCGCAGCGGGGAGTGTGGCTCGCCGGAGAGGTACCCCACTATCTATGTTAGGGTTTAGGGTGGGGGCGG
>NC_041392.1:149119631-149153159 GCF_002162155.2 Triticum dicoccoides | reverse complement strand
GCTGGCCGGGGCGGCAGCAGACCGGCGGTGGGGAGTTGTTTTGGGGCTGCGAGGTGGCACGGGGGCCGGCGGTTCGGCCGGTGGTGGTTGGTGGCTCAGGGGGAGCATGTTGAAGATGAACTGCAGGCCCTCCCTAAACTACATGTCAAGTGCCTCTCTGCTACCATTGCGTTCACTTTCGATAGTAACATTCAAATTCCACAGTAAATTTCAGTTTTGACAGTTAAGTTCAGAGTCAACAGTTTTTACCTCATCTGTTGTAGTCAGGTGCTTTTTGGTGATGTAAATTTTACATCTATTTTACATCATCTATTGGAGATGCTATTAGAATCCCACTTGAGATTAACGATCTCTATCTTGTGCTACTTCAGCCTTGACGTCTTACGGCTCACCGGAGCTGCTCCAATGACAGAACGATCCATCACAATAGAGCAGTGCCCTGGATGCCGTCTACAGATTCCTCAGATCTTCCTCCACACCTCCGACAGCCACCTCTGCCTCAACTTCTTCAGCGGCCAACCCAATGATGCTGAGGTCGACACGGCTACGGCAAAGAGGTTGTACACTTGTTGCATCACTTATTACTCTACATTCATGTTGATCCATTAGGGCTATTTTGATTCAACGGAAAAACATAGCAATAGGAAATTTTCCTATGGCACTCTACTATTCAATTATTCATGCATCTTGTTGAAAGGAATGGAGCAAAACATCCACCTCGACCTACTTTTCAAAATCCTATGCATGAAAAGAAGACCAAGTGCATTAGTGGCAGAATAACATTCTAACTGTACATGCTTTCATATGGTTTCACTTTATTGTGGCCATGTTTCTTTGCATTCCTCTGCTCTTCCAATTCCTGTGAACCAAACACCCAAGTTGACAGAAATCATGTGTTTACAAATGCTCTGTTCACCATGTGCATTCCTATCCTATCCCAGTGTTTTTCCTATCCCTGCATTTTTAGAATCATGCAAGCCAAATGAGCCCTTATAGAATTACTTCAGTTACAGGTAGGTGTCGAAGGAAACTTTGTGTGGTTTGTCTTGCTCCTGCCGCGACATTGTCCACCTCTCCTGAGCTGCTACATCGACAGAAGCATCCACCAAACCAGACATCACGACTCCTGACCGTCTTTCGCCGCCTCAGATATCCTTCCCTGCCGCCGGCACCCACCGCAACGGCATCACCATCATTGACTCAGCTGATGAACCTAAGGAGTACACGGGTCCACAAGACAGGTCGCACTCTTTTGTTTATGCTTGTGTTATGCATTGCTTAAAACTACCTGCTACTTTATCGTCCTGTTCACCTCTTAGGCTCCAAGTCAGGTCCAAATTAATGTTCAAACTTGAGTTCTAAATTAGTTGTGGGGCACATATCGGGGCAGCAATGAATAGTATCTCTGTCTAATATCTGGTTCACATAGGGTATGCCTATGTTGTTCATCTTGGGTGGGAAACAAATAGTAAAGCAATCATTATCTGTCTTTTTATTAAATTAAAGCAATCATCAGCCTGCTATCATTATTTTTGGATCCATCCACTTGTTGTTACCATCACTCTAGATTTCTGCATGCCCTCCTTACATAATCTCACCATATTTTTTCGTATGCATGTCAGATATTGTACCCAGTCATGTTGAACATGTAGAGAAAAAGAGAAGAGTTCTGCACGGCAATACAATGTCATGCCGACATCGCTCCATGGTGGGTTCAATGGCAAACCCTCCCCCTCTCCAGATTGTAATCCAGAGGAAGATATCTGTTCTGAGGTGGATTCAGATGCAGCTGGCCACTCCTATTTACCCTCCAAGGTGTTTGCTCTACCTTGGCATGATGATGTTAGTCATATCATGCATATGTTGCCTTGCAGTGCCTACTTTTGACATCATATATGCCATCTGCTTAGTTTAGACATGTTCTGTAATGCCACGTGTTTAGTTTCTATATCATATATGGGAATTATGAAGTCTCATGTCTTTTAGCCAGCCATAATATATGTGAAATGTGCAATGCCATCCTGTTTAACCAGGCATCATATATTTGAATGATATCTTGCCCATCCTTTTCTTCATTACATTTCCATTTGTCGACAATGTTTGTACATTAAACTACTCTTCCCATGAATCATCCATTTGGGTGGGAGATGGAAAAATCTGGAGTGAAAACAAGGCCTTCGGAGTAGACAGTGCTACCTGTCGAAGCAGATCTTTTGTTGGTTCCCAATAGCTCCTCAGAGGTGTATGGTCTAACTTGGCACAGTTATACTGCTCATATCATGCATATGGTGTCCTGCATTACATAGTTTAGACATCATATACACAATATTCAACACCATGTTCTTAGTTCAGACATCATATCAAATGCCCTCTGTTTAGCATATAAATCACATATGTGAATTAAATCATGCGATCCTGATTACTTAGATAACATGTATGTGAATTATGTCATGCGATCCTGTTTAGTTATTCATCATACTTTTGAATTATGTTATGCTATGCTATCCAGTTTAGATAGACATCATATATGTGAAATTATGTCATGCTATCCGTTTTAGTTAAACAATATACATGTCAACTATTTCATGCCCTCTTTTTTGCACACTATCTATTGCATCTGTCTCTCATACAATGTTTGTACATTCAACTATGTTTCCTATTTATCAACCATTTGAATTGGAGCGGGTGATGCCAGTATCTAGCAGAGTAAAAACACGATCTTCAAATAAAACAATGCTACCTCTTGGTGGAGATAGCACCCCAGTTGTACATGCACGAGGACCAGCCCTACCACACATAACCCAGACACTCGCAGATTGTACCCCTCCTGCGATGGTCAGAGAACCAGCTTCACCCAATCTAACCCCAACTTCAGCAAATAGTAATCCAATTCCTGTTGACACAACACCATCTCCACCACAGAGCTCTGAAACAAGAGCAGTTAGTAAGGCAGCTCTAGTTCCTAAAGGGCTAGTACTACCATGGCGAACCCCAACTCCACCAGTTGGTACGCCTATTCCTGTGGAGGAAGCACAACCAGCCAATCATAGTTTAGCATCTATCGCATTTGTTGTTGTTAAATCCTATGTGCGTATCTTCCCATCTTGGAAATTTTATACTGAAGATGAAGGAAAATGCCAGTTACAGGTGTTTGTCCAGGAGTTATGTGTAAGTAATGTTATTCATGGCAATTACTTTGCTTTGTCCCATATATTATACCTCCATGATGGTTATAATACAAAAAAATTCCCATTTTTCTCTATAGAGAAGGACTGGTTTGTAAACTCGGGATGAGGTAACCTGTGTTAATACCTCTGCTATCTTCAAGAATGCTTGGTGGTAGTATTGGAATTACCTGAATAAAACATACTTCACTAGCAAAGAAACTCATCAAATTCCCTTATGTCCTCCCGAGACACATTTATTGGACGATAACTGGGAACACCTTGTTCTGTACTAGTCCCGAACCAAGAATGTGGTAAGGTCTATGAGCTCATTTTTTTAATTACTGTATTCTTGAGTCTTACTGTACTCTATTCATGTAGAACAAGTGCTTAAACCTGAAGAACATTTGTTCTAATTTAAGATTCCATTGCTATCGTGCATACTGCTTTGCTCTTGTATCACTGTATTTACTCATACAAACTTATTTTCAAATTGAAGGATCCAATCGAAACTCCAATGGCACAGCAGGTATGTTCACGCATGTTTCTTTAACAGGTTTGCTCTTATCAATAGCTCTGTTGATTTCAATTTCAATTGTGTATACAGTTGACTTCTCATATCACACACATTACTAGCATCACAACAGAGTCAATATTGTTGTTGTACAGGTAGACCCGTTGTATCCACCTGAAATCTTGTTGTGTCGTGTAGTTTCCCACGCTTTGCATTCTTTCACTGCTGCTTTGTCTTAAACTGATATGATTTGAACCGTGTCTCTATTTTGATTTGGCAGGACAATGCAATGACCATAGGACATAGATATATGTTTGTTTGATGCTTTTATTATGTACTAGTACTTGGCAATAGAAGACTTAGTAGTCTAATCATGTCCACCTTACTAATGAACTGGTTCACCGAAATGAGTTTCATATAGTAGTACATGCTAAACATGTTATGTGTCTGCTTGTTTCTTCTTTTAGAATGCTGACAGAATATTGGGGAAGAGTGCCTTATTAAACAATGGTAAAGGAAGTAATGCTGATAAGGTTCAGGATAGTGAGATATCCTTGTTGGTCTCCAACAAAGCTGATGAAACAACTAAGGAAGACTATCTTGAAGACCGTGAGACTACCCCAAAGTCCTATCTTGGTTTACTGTTCGAGTTACTGGCCACTACCGCTTGCACAAGCTATTCAAACTCCATGTCTGAATTAGTTTGGTTTCTTGAGTCTCAACTACAAGCTGAAAGACATCGATCAGCTGTGCTGCGACAAGAAGCGAAAGGACTGCAGAAGTCCCTGGAGCATTCAGATGCATACTTTCTGGTGCAACAACAAGCGTTGGAGGATTTTAGCGCTAAGCAGGACAAAGCTAATAAGCTTGCTAAAGTTATTGCCAGCATGGTGGATACCCAGGATAACGTTTATTGATCTCTTATGAAGTTGTTTCAGTTATGCTCTTGTTTTGCTGCCACGTTTATTTTAATTTTGAACTGGTGGCCAATTTTGATGGCCAGTGTATGTGATATGCTGCTTTGTTCCCTATATTTACACTGGTGGCGAACTTTTATGCCCGGTGGATGTAATATGTGTAATAGATGTAATAGGCTAGCGCTAGTTACTTGCTTATTTATTTCCTTATTGTCTTGTTTAGTTGTTTGCTTGTAGTCACTACAGTTCTTTTTCCGTGTTTTTCTAGTGGCCACAATAACCTTTTTTTGGTAACTAGGCCACAATAATCATGGCAACACACGGACTATTGTAACCATGGGCCTCCTGCGGGCCGTAGGATCCATGGGCCTTCTACGGGCCATATGATCCATGGACTTTCTACGGGCCTTATGATCCATGGGCCTTCTACGGGCCGTAGGGTCCATTGGTCTTCTACGGGACGTAGGATCCATGGGCCTTCTATGGGGCGTATAATCATTTCACCAAACATGGGTCGTACTATTCGTGGACCATAACGGGCCGTTAATAGGCCGTATTTGATAACGCTATGAAAACAACCCAACAGGTTAACGGGCCACAAATGGGCCCAATGTAACCACAGGCTGAATTTGGCCCACAAACGGAACATGCCAATAACGTACCGTAACTAACCGAATTCTAGAAATGAGCCCAAGAATAAATGGGCCCTTAAAAGGCCGAAAGTTAACACGGGCTAGAAATGGCCGACGGAATAATGGGTCATTCATGGGTATAAAGTGATACAGTGTTCATTATGGGCCTGTTTCATCTCGGGCCTTTATTGGGCCAGAGTTACGAAGGGCCTCATATGGGCCGAAAGAAATCATGGGCTATACATGGGCCGGAAGTAACAATGGGCTGGAATCATGTTGGATGGCCCAGATGAAGCTATTGGGCTTAATTCCGATAGGCCGTAATGGGTCGGGAGTTAGCGGGTCATAAATGGGCGATATACGAACATGCCGCTAACAGGCTTTCCCTGGGTCGGCCCGTTACCTTTTGACCAAGTCAAACGGGCTAACCTTTTCACCGGAATGGGCCTCTGTTGGGTCGTGCCACGTGTCGACGTATCATAGGTGCCTCCTGTCCAATGAGTGGATGACATCTGTCCCAACGGTGAGCCAACACGTGTTTCCTCTAGCCAATGAGAATTTTCCACGTGGAAAATCCCCATTGTCTGGGCTTTTAACGGGTTATCGGATCCAAAACCGGACCCGATAGCTTAACGACGACCTGTTACGGTGGATGCCACGTGTCGGTCATCCTTGACGAAAACACTTCTATGACGCGCAATTTACCGTGATGACAATTTTGGTAATGTCATGGAACACTTCTACGATAGCACATGTATGACTATCTTGACTCTATCATAAAATTGTCATGGATGTACATGCATGACAGGAAACATGACCTACTATGACAAACATGTATCATCGCGGAAGTTTCTTATTTTTGTAGTGTCAGGAAGTGTCCAATAATCATAGTTCTTCAATATATTATTCAATAAATCCTCAGCTTGTTCAACAGTTCATTCCCTGAAAACACAACCATCACAACAATCTAGGAAGTCACTGGAAGCATCGGATAGTCCATTATAGAAAATATCAAGTATTTCATTTTTCTTGAGAGGATGATCAGGCAAAGTATTAAGTAATTGGAGTAGCCTCCCCCAAGCTTGTGGGAGACTCTCTTCTTCAATTTGCACAAAGTTAAATATTTCCTACAAGGCAGCTTTTTTCTTATGAGCAAGAAAATATTTTTCAGAGAAGTAGTAAATCATACCCTGGGGACTACGCACACAACTAGGAGAAAGAGTATTGTACCATATATTAGCATCACCCTTTAATGAGAACAAAAATAATTTGAGAATATAGTAGTAGCAAACTTTTTCATCATGAGCAAACAAGGTGGCCATATCATTTAATTTAGTAAGATGTGCCATAACAGTTTCAGTTTCATAGCCATGGAAAGGATCAGATTCAGCCAAAGTAATTAACTCTGGGTTGACAGAGAATTCATAATCCTTATGAGTAATAAAGATAGGTGAAGTAGAAAACTGAGGATCACATTTCATTCTAGCATTCAAAGATTTTTTGTTTAACTTGCATAATAATTTCTTAAGATCATATCTATCCTTACAAGCAAGAAAATCCCTAGCAACCTCTCCATCCATAACATAACCCTCAGGTATCTCATGCAATTTATATCTAGGAGAGCTAGGTCTAATTGGTGTTTAATAATTCTCAGTTTCAAAGACTTCATTAGTTTGAGTAACTTCATCAGTTTCAGCATTCTCAATATCTTTAGCTCTAGCAAGTTGTTCATCAAGAAATTCACAGTATTATCAAGCAAGGTACTAGCATCATCATAAGCATCATTCATAGCAAAAGTAGCATCATCAATTACTTGCGACATATTAGAATACATAGCAGGTGGTGGTGTTGCAAGTTTAGGGCCTGTTCGAAAACTCTCCGAGCTTCTCAAAATCCTCAAATCTAGCTTCTCACACTAGCTTCTAACTCCTCCTGGTGATGACAACCTATTCGGCTCGATCGATAGCTTCTCCCAACGCCTAATGGTCCGACAGCCCAGCTAGGTGAAAATCAGGTCTCTTCTGTTGTATTTGGGTCTACTGGAAGCTTGGAACCAGCCCATTTCTAGGGAAAGAAGAGGAGGTTGCATACCGATTCGTTTTTCTAATGGGGGAAGAGCTAATCATTTTCTTTAGCGGTGGCACTTCAGTTGTAAATATGTGCAACTCTAGATTTTCAATTTTTTGGAGCTGGGCCAAAGGTGCTTCTTGTTTTTACACTGTGGGAGGCTCTAGCTTCTCAGATTCAGCTTCATGTAGATAAAACGTTCGGCTCGATACCAAGCGTGGAGTTCGTGGAGTTGGAAGCTGGAGGATCTCAGAACAGGCTCTTACTCAAAATAGAAGGTGAACCAAGTGCAGAGCTAGATGGCAATTTCTTACCTGCCCTCCTCTTAGAGGGAACGATCTTGGTTCTGGTATCTTTCAAATTCTTCATAGTAATCAACAGATATAAATCCCAAGTGACTCAACAAATATAGCTATAGTCCCCGGCAATGGCGCCAGAAAAAGGTCTTGATAACCCACAAGTATAGGGGATCACAACAGTTTTCGAGGGTAGAGTATTCAACTCAAGTTTATTGATTCAACACAAGGGGAGCCAAAGATTATTTGTAAGTATTAGCAGTTGTGTTGTCAATTCAACCACGCCTGGAGACTAAATATCTGCAGCAGAGTGATCAGTAGCACAGTAGTATGATAGTTTGATAGTAGTAGTAACGATAGCAGTGGTAACGGTAATAGTAGTAACCATTTTGTAGCAGTTGTAACAGTAGCAATAGCAATAGTAACTTAGCAAAAACAATATGTGAAAAGCTCGTAGGCATTGGATCTGTGATAACATTGGATAATATTAATCATATAACAGTCATAACCTAGGGCGACACAGAACTAGCTCCAGTTCATAGATATAATGTAGGCCCTGTAAATAGTCATACATGCTTTTGGAAAAGAACTTGCATGGCATCTTTTGTCCTACCCTCCCATGGTAGTGGGGTCTGATACGTCTCCAACATATCTATAATTTTTGATTGCTCCATGCTATATTATCTACTGTTTTGGACATTATTGGGCTTTATTATCCACTTTTATATTATTTTTGAGACTAACCTATTAACCGGAGGCCCAGCCCAGAATTGTTGTTTTTTCCTATTTTAGGGTTTCGAAGAAAAGGAATATCAAACGGAGTCCAAATGGAATGAAAGCTTCGGGAACGTGATTTTCTCACCGAACATGATCCAGGGGACTTGGACCCTACATCAAGAAATAAAGGAGGAGGCCATGAGGTAGGGGCGCGCCTACCCCCCCAAGCGCGCCCTCCACCCTCCTGGGCCCCCTGTTGCTCCACCGACGTACTCCTTCCTCCTATATATACCTACGTACCCCCAAACGATCAGATACGGAGCCAAAACCCTAATTCCACCACCGCAACTTTCTGTATCCACGAGATCCCATCTTGGGGCCCGTTCCGGAGCTCCGCCGGAGAGGTTATCCATCACGGAGGGCTTCTACATCATCACCATAGCCCCTCTGATGAAGTGTGAGTAGTTCACCTGAGACCTACGGGTCCATAGTTATTAGCTAGATGGCTTCTTCTCTCTTTTTAGATCTCAATACAATGTTCTCCCCCTCTCTTATGGAGATCTATTCAAGGTAATCTTCTTTTTGAGGTGTGCTTGTTGAGACCGATGAATTGTGGTTTTATGATCAAGTCTATCTATGAACAATATTTGAATCTTCTCTGAATTATTTTATGTATGATTGGTTATCTTTGCAAGTCTCTTCGAATTATCAGTTTGGTTTGGCCTACTAGATTGATCTTTCTTGCATTGGGAGAAGTGCTTAGCTTTGGGTTCAATCTTGCAGTGTCCTTTCCCAGTGACAGTAGGGGCAGCAAGGCACGTATTGTATTGTTGCCATCGAGGATAACAAGATGGGGTTTTCATCATATTGCATGAGTGTATCCCTCTGCATCATGTCATCTTGCTTAAGGCGTTATTCTGTTTTCATTAACTTAATACTCTAGATGCATGCTGGATAGCGGTCGATGAGTGGAGTAATAGTAGTAGATGCAGGCAGGAGTTCTACTTGTCTCGGATGTGATGCCTATATACATGATCATACCTAGATATTCTCATAACTATGTTCAATTCTGTCAATTGCTCAACAGTAATTCGTTCACCCATCATAGAATACCTATGCTCTTGAGAGAAGCCACTAGTGAAACCTATGGCCCCCGGGTCCATCTTCATCATATTAATCTTCCATACTTAGTTATTTCCTTTGCTTTTATTTTACTTTGCATCTTTATCATAAAAATACCAAAAATATTATCTTATCATATCTATTAGATCTCACTCTCGTAAGTGGCCGTGTAGGGATTGACAACCCCTTATCGTGTTGGTTGCAAGGATTTATTTGTTTTGTGCAGGTGCGAGGGACTCGCGCGTAGCCTCCTACTGGATTGATACCTTGGTTCTCAAAAACTGAGGGAAATACTTACGCTACTTTGCTGCATCATCCCTTCCTCTTCGAGGAAAACCAACGCAGTGCTCAAGAGATAGCAAGAAGGATTTCTGGCGCCGTTGCCGGGGAGTCTACGCAAAAGTTGATATACCAAGTACCCATCACAATCCTTATCTCCCGCAGTACATTATTTTCCATTTGCCTCTTGTTTTCCTCTCCCCCACTTCACCCTTGTCGTTTTATTCGCCCTCTCTCTCTCTATCCTTCCTCTCTTTCCCATTTGCCTCTTTTTGCCCACTTGCTTTTTGTTTGCTTGTGTGTTGGATTGCCTGCTTGTCACGATGGCTCAAGATAACACTAAA
Source organism: Triticum dicoccoides (assembly GCF_002162155.2). Lineage (NCBI taxonomy): Eukaryota > Viridiplantae > Streptophyta > Magnoliopsida > Poales > Poaceae > Triticum > Triticum dicoccoides. The sequence goes on along the minus strand of NC_041392.1, from coordinate 149,143,107 downwards.
TTGTGTGACTTTACCAATACCAACAACAATGATTTTATTAGCACTCTGATTGCTCCTCTTACCGATGTTGAATCTTGTGAAATTAACGCTGCCTTACTGAATCTTTCCATGAAAGATCCGTTTTTCGGCCTTCCTAGTGAAGATGCCGCTACCCATCTAAATAGCTTCGTTGATTTGTGTGATATGCAAAAGAAGAAAGATGTGGATAACGATATTGTTAAATTGAAGCTATTTCCTTTTTCGCTTAGAGATCGTGCTAAAGCTTGGTTCTCGTCTTTGCCTAAAAATAGTATTGATTCATGGAATAAGGGCAAAGATGCTTTTATCTCTAAGTATTTTCCTCCCGCTAAGATCATCTCCCTTAGAAACGATATTATGAATTTTAAGCAACTTGATCATGAACATGTTGCACAAGCTTGGGAGAGGATGAAATTAATGATATGTAATTGCCCTACTCATGGTTTGAATTTTTGGATGATTATACAAATTTTTTATGCCGGATTGAATTTTGCTTCTAGAAATCTTTTATATTCGGCCACGGGACGTACTTTTATGGAAATCACTTTAGGAGAAGCTACTAAACTCCTAGATAATATTATGGTTAATTATTCTCAATGGCATACTGAAAGATCTACTAATAAAAAGGTGCATGCGATAGAAGAAATTAATGTTTTGAGTGGAAAGATGGATGAACTTTTGAAATTATTTGCTAGTAAAAGTGTTTCTTCTGATCCTAATGGTGTGCCCTTATCTACTTTGATTGAGAATAATAATGAATCTATGGATGTGAATTTTGTTGGTAGGAACAATTTTGGTAACAACAAGTATAGAGGAAATTTTAATCCTAGGCCTTATCCTAGTAATCCCTCTAATAATTATGGTAATTCCTACAACAATTCTTATGGAAATTATAATAAGATGCCCTCTGACTTTGAATCTAATATTAAATAATTTATTACTTCGCAAAAGAATTTCAATGCTTTGATTGAAGAAAAATTGCTTAAGATTGATGAGTTAGCTAGGAATGTTGATAGAGTTTCTCTTGATGTTGATTCTTTGAAACTTAGATCTATTCCACCTAAGCATGATATCAATGACTCTCTCAAATCCATGAGAATTTCCATTGATGAGTGCCAAGAAAGAACCGCTAGGATGCGTGCTAAGAAAGATGCCTTTATAAGAGCGTGTTCTTCTAGTTCCTATGAAAATAAAGATGAAGATCTAAAAGTTATTGATGTGTCCCATATTAAATCTTTGTTTTGAAATATGAATCTTAATAATGATGGTACTGAATATGATCCACCTTTACCTAGAAGGCGTTCCAAGAATTCGGAGTTTTTAGATCTTGATGCTAAAATTGATGAAAGTGGGGTCAAAGAAATTAAAACCCTAGATGTTGCTAAACCAACTATTTTGGATTTCAAGGAATTTAATTATGAAAATTGCTCTTTGATTGATTTTATTTCCTTGTTGCAATCCGTGCTAAATTCTCCTCACGCTTATAGTCAAAATAAAGCGTTCACTAAACATATCGTTGATGCCTTGATGCAATCTTATGAAGAAAAACTTGAATTGGAAGTTTATACCCCTAGAAAACTTTATGATGAGTGGGTACCAACTATTAAAATTAAGATTGAAGATCATGAGTTCTATGCTTTATGTGATTTGGGTGCTAGTGTTTCCACGATTCCAAAGACTTTCTGTGATTTGTTAGGTTTCCGTGATTTTGATGATTGCTCTGTAAACTTGCACCTTGCGAATTCCACTATTAAGAAACCTATGGGAAGAATTAATGATGTTCTTATTGTTGCAAATAGGAATTATGTACCCGTAGATTTTATTGTTCTTGACATAGATTGCAATCCTTCATGTCCTATTATTCTTGGTAGACCTTTCCTTAGAACGATTGGTGCAATTATTGATATGAAGGAAGGAAATATTAGATTCCAATTTCCATTAAGGAAAGGCATGGAACAGTTTACTAGAAAGAAAATTAAATTACTTTATGAATCTATTATGAGAGCCACTTATGGATTGCCTACCAAAGATGGCAATACCTAGATCTATCCTTGCTTTTTATGCCTAGCTAGGGGCGTTAAACGATAGCGCTTGTTGGAGGCAACCCAATTTTATTTTTATTCCTTGCTTTTTGCTCCTGTTTAGTAATAAATAATTTATCTAGCCTCTGTTTAGGTTGTGTTTTTGTGTTTAATCAGTGTTTGTGCCAAGTAGAACCGTTGGGAAGACTTGGGGAAAGTCTTGATATCTTGCTGTGAAAACATAAACTTTAGTGCTCACGAGAACTGCTTCCATTTTTATTTGGAAAGTTATATTTAGTTAATTATTTTTGAAGATTATTAATAGATAAATTTCTCACGTCCAGCAATTTATTTTAGAATTTTCGGGGTTCCAGATCTTGCGCTAGTTACAGATTACTACAGACTGTTCTGTTTTTGACAGATTCTGTTTTTCGTGTGTTGTTTGCTTATTTTGATGAATCTATGGCTAGTAAAATAGTTTATAAACCATAGAGAAGTTGGAATACAGTAGGTTTAACACCAATATAAATAAATAATGAGTTCATTACAGTACCTTGAAGTGGTCTTTTGTTTTCTTTCGCTAACGGAGCTCACGAGATTTTCTACTTTAAGTTTTGTGTTTTCAAGTTTTCAAGTTTTGGGTAAAGATTTGATGGATTATGGAACAAGGAGTGGCAAGAGCCTAAGCTTAGGGATGCCCATGGAACCACCAAGATAATCTAAGGACACCTAAAAGCCAAAGCTTGGGGATGCCCCGGAAGGCATCCCCTCTTTTCGTCTTCTTCTATCGGTAACTTTACTTGGAGCTATATTTTTATTCACCACATGATATGTGTTTTGCTTCGAGCGTCTTGTATGATTTGAGTCTTTGCTTTTTAGTTTACCACAATCATCCTTGCTGTACACACCTTTTGAGAGAGCCATACATGATTTGGAATTTGTTAGAATACTCTATGTGCTTCACTTATATATTTTTGAGTTATATAGTTTTGCTCTAGTACTTCACTTATATCTTTTAGAGCACGGTGGTGGATTTGTTTTATAGAAAATATTGATATCTCATGCTTCACTTAGATTATTTTGAGAGTCTTAAATAGCATGGTAATTTTTTTAAATAATCCTAATATGCTAGGTATTCAAGATTAGTAAAAAGATTCTTATGAGTGTTTTAAATACTAAGAGAAGTTTGATGCTTGATGATTATTTTGAGATATGGAGGTAATAATACCAAAGTCGTACTAGTTGAGTAGTTGTGAATTTGAGAAATGCTTGTGTTGAAGTTTGCAAGTCCCATAGCATGCACGTATGGTAAACGTTATGTAACAAATTTGAAACATGAGGTGTTATTTGATTGTCTTCCTTATGAGTGGCAGTCGGGGACGAGCGATGGTCTTTTCCTACCAATCTATCCCCCTAGGAGCATACGCGTAGTGCTTAGTTTTTGATGACTTGTAGATTTTCGCAATAAGTATGTGAGTTCTTTATGACTAATGTTGACTCCATGGATTATACGCACTCTCACCCTTCCATCATTGCTAGACTCTTCGGTACCGTGCATTGCCCGTTCTCACGTTGAGAGTTGGTGCAAACTTCGCCGGTGCATCCAAACCCCGTGATATGATACACTCTTTCACACATAAACCTCCTTATATCTTCCTCAAAACAGCCACCATACCTACCTATTATGGCATTTCCATAGCCATTCCGAGATATATATATTGCCATGCAACTTTCCACCATTCCGTTTATCATGACACATTCATCATTGTCATATTGCTTAGCATGATCATGTAGTTGACATAGTATTTGTGGCAAAGCCACCGTTCATAATTCCTTCATACATGTCACTCTTGGTTCATTGCATAACCCGGTACACCGCCGGAGGCATTCATATAGAGTCATACTTTGTTCTAGTATCGAGTTGTAAGTAAATAGAAGTGTGATGACCATAATTCATAGAGCATTGTCCTAAAAAAGAAAAAAAGAAAAAGGCCAAATAAAAAAAAGAAATGCCAAATAAAATATATATATAAGGGACAATGCTACGATCCTTTGCCACACTTGTGCTTCAAAGTAGCACCATAATCTTCATGATAGAGAGTCTTTTGTTTTGTCACTTTCATATACTAGTGGGAAATTTTCATTATAGAACTTGGCTTGTATATTCCAACAATGGGCCTCCTCAAGTGCCCTAGGTCTTCGTGAGCAAGCAAGTTGGATGCACGCCCACTTAGTTTCTTTTTGTTGAGCTTTCATACATTTATAGCTCTAGTGCATCTGTTGCATGCCAATCCCTACTCCTTGCATTAAAGTCAATCGATGGGCATCTCCATAACCCATTGATTAGCCTCATTGATGTAAGACTTTCTCCTTTTTTGTCTTCTCCACATAACCCCCATCATCATATTCTATTCCACCCATAGTGCTATATCCATGGCTTGCGCTCATATATTGCGTGAAAGTTTATAGGTTTGAGATTACTAAAGTATGAAACAATTGCTTGGCTTGTCATCGGGATTGTGCATGATGAGAGCATTCTTGTGTGAAGAAAATGGAGCATGACTAAACTATATGATTTTGTAGGGATGAACTTTCTTTGGCCATGTTATTTTGAGAGGACATAATTGCTTAGTTGGTATGCTTGAAGTATTATTATTTTTATGTCAATATGAACTTTTATCTTGAATCTTTCGGATCTGAATATTCATACCACAATTAAGAAGAATTACATTAAAATTATGCAAAATAGCACTCCACATCAAAAATTATGTTTTTATCATTTACCTACTCGAGGACGAGCAGGAATTAAGCTTGGGGATGCTTGATACGTCTCCAACGTATCTATAATTTTTGATTGCTCCATGCTATATTACCTACTGTTTTGGACATTATTGGGCTTTATTATCCACTTTTTATTATTTTTGGGACTAACCTATTAACCGGAGGCCCAGCCTAGAATTGTTGTTTTTTGCCTATTTTAGGGTTTCGAAGAAAAAGAATATCAAACGGAGTCCAAACGGAATGAAACCTTTGGGAACGTGATTTTCTCACCGAACATGATCCACGGGACTTGTACCCTACGTCAAGAAACAAAGGAGGAGGCCACGAGGTAGGGGGCGTGCCTACCCCCCAGGCACGCCCTCCACCCTCGTGGGCCCCCTGTTGCTCCACCGACGTACTCCTTCCTCCTATATATACCTACTTACCCCCAAATGATTAGATATGGAGCCAAAACCCTAATTCCACCGCCACAACTTTCTGTATCCACGAGATCCCATCTTGGGGCCTGTTTCGGTGCTCCGCCGGAGGGGGTATCCATCACGGAGGGCTTCTACATCATCACCATAGCCCCTCCGATGAAGTGTGAGTAGTTCACCTCGGACCTACGGGTCCATAGTTATTAGCTAGATGGCTTCTTCTCTCTTTTTGGATCTCAATACAATGTTCTCCCCCTCTCTTGTGGAGATCTATTCGATGTAATCTTCTTTTTCCGGTGTGTTTGTTGAGACCGATGAATTGTGGTTTTATGATCAAGTCTATCTATGAACAATATTTGAATATTCTCTGAATTCTTTTATGTATGATTGGTTATCTTTGCAAGTCCCTTCGAATTATCAGTTTGGTTTGGCCTACTAGATTGATCTTTCGTGCAATGGGAGAAGTGCTTAGCTTTGGGTTCAATCTTGCGGTGTCCTTTCCCAGTGATAGTAGGGGCAGCAAGACACGTATTGTATTGTTGCCATTGAGGATAACAAGATGGGGTTTTCATCATATTGCATGAGTTTATCCCTCTACATCATGTCATCTTGCTTAAGGTGTTACTCTGTTTTCAGTAACTTAATACTCTAGATGCATGTCGGATAGTGGTTGATGAGTGGAGTAATAGTAGTAGATGCAAGCAGGAGTCGGTCTACTTGTCTCGGACGTAATGCCTATATACATGATCATACCTATATATTCTCATGACTATGCTCAATTCTATCAATTGCTCAACAGTAATTCGTTCACCCAGCGTAGAATACCTATGCTCTTGAGAGAAGCCACTAGTGAAACCTATGGCCCCCGGGTCTATCTTCATCATATTAATCTTCCAATACTTAGTTATTTCCTTTGCTTTTTACTTTGCTTTTATTTTACTTTGCATCTTTATCATAAAAATACCAAAAAATATTATCTTATCATATCTATCAGATCTCACTCTCGTAAGTGACCGTGTAGGGATTGACAACCCCTTATCGCGTTGGTTGCGAGGATGTATTTGTTTTGTGCAGGTGCGAGCGACTCACGTGTAGCCTCCTACTAGATTGATACCTTGGTTCTCAAAAACTGAGGGAAATACTTACGCTACTTTGCTGCATCATCCCTTCCTCTTCGGGGAAACCAACGCAGTGCTCAAGAGGTAGCAGGGTCCATAAGGAAACTAAGGGATATTAAGGCCTCCTTTTAATAGAGAACCAGAACAAAGCATTAACACATAGTGAATAAATGAACACCTCAAATTACGGTAATTACCGGAAAGAATCCCAATTTTTGTCACCTTGGGGTATGCTGATCATAACACGTAATAGGTGCATATAACTTGCAAGATCGGATCAAGAACATAGATATAATGGTGAACACATAAACAGTTCATCTAAAATAATGGCACTCGGGCCCTAGTGACAAGCATTAAGTATAGCAAAGTCATAGCAACATCAATCTTAGAACATAGTGGATACTAGGGATCAAGCCCTAACAAAACTAACTCAATTACATGATGAATCTCATCCAACCCACCACCGTCCAGCAAGCCTACGAAGGAATTATTCACTCCCGGCGGTGAGTGATGACCCACAAGTATAGGGGATCTATCGTAGTCCTTTCAATAAGTAAGAGTGTCAAACCCAACGAGGAGCAGAAGGAAATGATAAGCGGTTTTCAGCAAGGTATTCTCTACAAGCACTGAAATTATAGGTAATAGATAGTTTTGTGATAAGATAATTTGTAACGAGAAACAAGTAACAAAAGTAAATAAAGTTCAGCAAGGTGGCCCAATCCTTTTGGTAGCAAAGGACAAGCTTGGACAAACTCTTATATAGAAGAAAGCGGTCCCGAGGACACATGGGAATTATCGTCAAGCTAGTTTTCATCACATTCATATGATTCGCGTTCGGTACTTTGATAATTTGGTATGTGGGTGGACTGGTACTTGGGTACTGTCCTTACTTGGACAAGCATCCCACTTATGATTAACCTCTATTGCAAGAATCTGCAATTACAACAAAAGTATTAAGGTAAACCTAACCATAGCATGAAACATATGGATCCAAATCAGCCCCTTACGAAGCAACACATAAACTAGGGTTTAAGCTTCTGTCACTCTAGCAACCCATCATCTACTTATTACTTCCCAATGCCTTCCTCTAGGCCCAAATAATGGTGAAGTGTCATGTAGTCGACGTCCACATAACACCACTAGAGGAGACAACATACATCTCATCAAAATATCGAACGAATACCAAATTCACATGACTACTAATAGCAAGACTTCTCCCATGTCCTTAGGATCAAACGTAACTACTCACAAAGCATATTCATGTTCATAATCAGAGGGGTATTAATGTGCATATAGGCTCTGAACATATGATCTTCCACCAAGCAAACCAACTAGCATCAACTAGAAGGAGTAATAAACACTACTTGCAACCCATAGGTACCAATCGCAGATTAGAGACAAGAATTGGATACAAGAGATGAACTAGGGTTTGAGAGGGAAGTGTCCCCCTCCGGATTTCACCCATATGAGTGGTGATGACGATGGTGATGATTTCCCCCTCCCGGAGGGAAGTGTCCCCGGCAGAACAGCTCCACTAGAGCCCTAGATTGGTTCCGCCTCATGGCGGCGGAGTCTCGTCCCGAAAGCTTGCTTATGATTTTTTCTTAGCGAAGGACTCCATATAGCAAAAGATGGGCATCGGAGGGCCACCAGGGGGCCCACGAGGCATGGGGCACGCCCGGGGGGTAGGGCGCGCCCCCACCCTCGTGGCTGGTGAGTGGCCCCCCTCTGGTACTTCTTGCACTCAATATTTTTTATATATTCTGAAACGTGCTCCCGTGAATTTTCAGGACTTTTGGATATGTGCAGAATATGTCTCTAATATTTGCTCCTTTTCCAGCCCTGAATCCCAGCTGCCGGCATTCTCCCTATTTATGTAAACCTTGTAAAATAAGAGAGAATAAGCATAAGTATTGTGACATAATGTGTAATAACAGCCCATAATGCAATAAATATCGATATAAAAGAATGATGCAAATGGACGTATCAACTCCCCCAAGCTTAGACCTCACTTGTCCTCAAGCGAAAGCCAAAATCGAAAAATATGTCCACATGTTTAGAGATGGAGGTGTCGATAAAAATAAAATACAAACATGAGGGCTTCATGATCATTCTTAGAATAGAAGCTTATATAATTATTGTCATATGATCTCTTATGCTAGAGTAGTAATTCAATCACAATTTCAAGTATGAATCATAAACTTCATTGAAAACTAACAAACTATAATCTCAGTCATTGGAGCAATTGCAATTTACCATAACATAGGAAAGAGTCAATATAAGAGCTTTTCAGCAAGTCCACATACTCAACTATCATATAGTCTTTCACAATTGCTAAGACTCATGCAATACTTATGGGTATGGAGTTTTAATCGGAAACAGAGAAAGACAGGGGCTTATAGTTTTGCCTCACCACGTTTTACCTCAAGGGTAATGTCAACAATAATAGTTCATGAAAACTCACATCCAATTAGCCATATATACCAGTATCTTTCCAACATATTGTGCTTGCCAAAAGATAAAATGTAAAAAGGAAAGGTGAGGATCACCATGACTCTTATGTAAGGTAGGAGATAAAAGTAAAAGATAGGTCCTTCGCAGAGGGAAGAAGAGGTTGTCATGTGCTTTTATGGTTGGATGCACAAAATCTTAATGCGAAAGAATGTCACTTTATATTGCCACTTGTGATATGGACCTTTATTATGCAGTCCATCGCTTTTATTTCTTCCATATCACACGATCGTATAAAGCTTATTTTCTCCCACACTAATAAGTCATACATATTTATAGAGCATTTTTTATTGCTTGCACCGATGACAACTTACTTGAAGGATCTTACTCAATCCATAGGTAGATATGGTGGACTCTCATGGCAAAACTGGGTTTAGGGATATTTGGAAGCACAAGTAGTATCTCTACTTGGTGCAAGGAATTTGGCTAGCATGAGGGGGGAAGGCAAGCTCAACATGTTGGATGATCCATGACAATATAATTTATCTCAGATGTAATAAAACATAACCCATTACGTTGTCTTCCTTGTCCAACGTCAACTCTTTAGCATGTCATATTTTAATGAGTGCTCACAATCATAAAAGATGTCCAAGATAGTGTATTTATATGCAAAGACCTCTCTTTCTTTATTACTTCCTATTAATTGCAACGATGACCGAAACTATGTTTGTCAACCCTCAACAACTTTTATTCATCATACTCTTTATATGTGAGCTCATTACTCTCCATAAGATCCATATGATCTCTTTTATCCTTTTTATTCTTTTCGCTTCTCTTTTATTCACTCAAGATCATAGCAAAATAATCAAGCCCTTGACTCAACACTCATCTTTATTATATAGCTCACGGACTCGATTACATAGAGGGATCATAAAGCAAAACTCAAAACTAGAACATACTAAAAACTTTTATTCTACTAGATCAAAATATTATCAAAAGGATCGAACTAAGAAAAATAATAAAGATAAAATTGATGGTGATACGATACCAGGGCACCTCCCCCAAGCTTGGCAGTTTCCAAGGGGAGTGCCCATACCCATGTGATTATATCTCTTTTGTCGGTGAAGAAGATGGTGGTGATGAAGGATAGTCGCACATCGAGCGTAGGTGGTCTTCTAACTTGAGGATAATGCCCTTGAGTGCGATGATATGTTCCTTCAGCAAAATATTTTCACATGTGAGATACTTGTTTTGTATACGAGCTAACTCAATCATCTTGAAAGCTTCGATCTCAGTTGGGGTAAGAAGATTATGATCAAGTTGAAGGATGTCTTCTATTGCCGGGACTTGGTCCTCTGTGGCCTTCTTGATCCCTTCACCCTTGTTGATCTCCATGGATTCTTCTCTCTTCAGCTCTATCTTCATTAGCCAAGCATCGTTGCCCTCATTGTTTGAGGAGGAGGGAGACGACATGATGCTTGGCTTTGACAACCTGGCAGAACAGCTCGAAACAAGAACAGGAGATTCTTGCGTGATACGGTGGTAAAAACCTTCGGGAGATTATATAATGAATTTTTACCGACCAAAATACGAACATGCAAGAAAACGGAATCTGAGAGCACACGAGGTTCCCACGAGGTAGGGGGCGCGCCCTCCATCCTCGTGGAGCCCTCGTGTCCTTCCCGGACTGCTTCTTATTTTTCTATTTTCTAAATATTCCAAAACGGAGAAAAATTGCCATTAGAACTGTTTTGGAGTCGGTTTACTTACTGTACCACATAGTCTAAAACATTCCGGAAAGTGTCCCTTATGAAATCCTCTGGGGTTACAGTTTCAATAACATTGGTTTCAACATTTATGGGACTACCTGAGATATAATGTTTAATTCTTTGACCATTCACCACCTTCGGATTTGTGCCTTCGAAGTTGTTGATTTTTATGGCACCGGAACGATAGGCCTCCTCGATAACGTAAGGACCTTCCCATTTAGAGAGAAGTTTTCCTGCAAAAAATCTTAAACGAGAGTTGTATAGCAATACATAGTCACCTACATTAAACTCACGCTTTTGTCTTCTTTTGTTATGCCATCTTTTAACTTTTTCTTGAAACAATTTGGCATTCTCATAGGCTTGGGTTCTCCATTCATCAAGTGAGCTAATGTCAAATAACCTCTTCTCACCGGCAAGTTTGAAATCATAATTGAGCTCTTTAATAGCCCAATAAGCCTTATGTTCTAGTTCGAGAGGTAAGTGACATGCTTTTAGATAAACCATTTTATATGGAGACATACCCATAGGATTTTTGTATGCAGTTCTATAGGCCCATAATGCATCATCAAGTTTCTTGGACCAATTCTTTCTAGATCTATTAACAATCTTTTGCAAAATTAATTTGAGTTCTCTATTACTCAATTCTACTTGACCACTAGACTGTGGGTGATAAGGTGATGCAATTCTATGATTAACATCATACTTAGCAAGCATTTTATGGAAAGCACCATGAATAAAATGTGAACCACCATCAGTCATTAAATATCTAGGGACTCCAAACCTTGGAAAAATAACTTCTTTAAGCACCTTAATAGAGGTGTTGTGATCAGCACTACTAGTTGGAATAGCTTCTACCCACTTAGTAACATAATCAACAGCAACTAAAATATGTGTATATCCATTAGAGGCAGGAAAAGGTCCCATATAATCAAAGCCCCAAACGTCAAATGGTTCAATAACAAGTGAATAATTCATAGGAATTTCTTGACATCTACTAATATTACCAATTCTTTGACATTCATCACAAGATAAGACAAACTTACGGGCATCCTTGAAGAGAGTAGGCCAATAAAAACCAGATTGCAATACCTTATGTGCAGTTCTATCTCCAGCGTGGTGTCCTCCATAAGCTTCGGTGTGACACTTGCGTAGGATCTATTCCTGTTCATGCTCAGGTACACAACGTCTAATAACACCATCTACTCCTTCTTTATAAAGATGTAGGTCATCCCAAAAGTAATGTCTTAAATCGTAGAAAAACTTCTTCTTTTGCTGGTATGTGAAACTAGGTGGTATAAATTTAGCAACAATGTAATTAACATAATCAGCATACCATGGAGCAGTGTGAGAAGCATTTATGGCATTTAGTTGTTCATCAGGAAAGCTATCATCAATAGGTAGTGGGTCATCAAGAACATTTTCCAACCTAGACAAGTTATCTGCAACTTGGTTCTCAACTCCCTTTCTATCAATAATATGCAAATCAAATTCTTGTAGCAGGAGAACCCATCTAATAAGTCTAGGTTTAGCATATTTCTTTTCCATAAGATATTTAATAGCAGCTTGATCAGTATGAATAGTTACTTTAGAATCAACAATATAAGGTCTGAACTTATCACAAGCAAATACAACTGCTAAGAATTCTTTTTCAGTAGTAGCATAATTTCTCTGGGCATTGTCTAGAGTTTTACTAGCATATTGAATAACATTTAATTTATTATCAACTCTTTGCCCTAGAACAGCACCTACAGCATAATCACTAGTGAGGGAGTCCTGGATTAGGGGGTCTCCGGACAGCCGGACTATATCCTTTGGCCGGACTGTTGGACCATGAAGACATAAGATTGAAGACTTCTTCCCGAGTCCAGATGGGACTCTACTTGGCGTGGAAGGCAAGCTAGGCAATACGGATATGTATATCTCCTCCTTTGTAACCGACCTTGTGTAACCCTAGCCCCCTTCGGTGTCTATATAAACCGAAGGGTTTTAGTCCGTAGGACAACATACAATCATACCATAGGCTAGCTTCTAGGGTTTAGCCTCTCCGGTCTCGTGGTAGATCAACTCTTGTACCACTCATATTATCAAGAATAAATCAAGCAGGATGTAGGGTTTTACCTCCATCAAGAGGGCCCGAACCTGGGTAAAACATCATGTCCCCTGCCTCCTGTTACCATCCGCCTTAGACGCACAGTTCGGGACCCCCTACCCGAGATCCGCCGGTTTTGACACCGACATTGGTGCTTTCATTGAGAGTTCCTCCGTGTTGTCATCATTAGGCTTGATGGCTGCTTCAATCATCGATAGCGATGCAGTTCCGGGTGAGACTTTTCTCCCCGGACAGATCTTTGTGTTCGGTTGCTTCGCACTACGGGCCATCTCGCTTGGCCATCTGGAGCAGATCGAGAGTTACGCCCCTGGCCACCAGGTCAGGTTTGGAAGCTTAAACTACACGGCCGATATCCGCGGAGACTTGATCTTCGACGGATTTGAGCCCCTTCCTAGTGCGCCACATGGTCACGATGAGCATGATTTAGCTCTGCCATCGGAAAGTGTTCAGGAGATCGTGCCGGTAACCGCTCCGACCCTCAATTCGGAGCCAGTTGCGCCATCCATGGACGGGTGGATAGACCCCGCCACGGAGGCCGCACTCTCATCGGCGATCGAGCTGAGTATCGGTCTTACCCTTCACAGAATCCGTGACGCCGAACTACCGGATTCTTCCCCGGCCACGAACTGCGAACCGCCTACGCCCGTACTTATCGAATCCGACTGGGCGCCGATCATGGAGTTTACCTCCACAGATATCTTTCAGCACTCACCCTTCAGCGACATACTGAACTCGTTAAGGTCTCTCTCCTTGTCAGGAGAGTCCTGGCCAAACTATGTTCGGTAGGATTGGGATGCGGATGACGAAGAAATTCGCCGCCCACCCACCACCCACTTAGTAGCCACTGTCGACGATTTGACCGACATGCTTGACTTCTACTCCGAAGACATCGACGGCATGGACGACGATGCAGGAGGCGAACAAGAACCACTGCCCACAGGGCACTAGACAGCCACCTTGTCATATGACATATATATGGTGGACACACCCAAAGAAGGCAATGGCGACAGGACAACGGAGGATGACCCCTCCAAGAAGCAACCCAAGTGCCAACGTCAGCGGCGCCGCTCTAAGTCTTGCCAAAGCAAAAGCGGTGACACCAGCACAGGAGATAATAGCACTCCGGACAGTGCCGAAGACGACAACAATCCCCTCCAGCAAGATTTAGGGCAGGAGGATGGAGAAGCCAGCCCTCCCGAGAGAGCGGCAGATGGAGAGGCGGAGGATGATAATTACATGCCTCCCTCCGAAGATGAGGCAAGCATCGACGATGACGAATTCGTCATGCTTGAGGATCCCGCCGACAAAGAGCGCTTCAAGCGCCGGCTTATAGCCACGGCAAATAGCCTTAAGAAAAAGCAATAGCAGCTTCAAGCAGATCAAGATTTGCTAGCTGACAGATGGACTAAAGTCCTTACGGCCGAGGAATATAAACTCAAACGCCCCTCCAAGAGTTACCCAAGGCGCAGGTTGCTACCCCGACTGGAGGAGGAAGCACCAAAACCTACATCTCCAGTGTATGACGTGGCTGATCGGCCACCTCGTGGCCACAACAAAGAGGCATTCCAGCCAAAAGTTCAGCCTGCACCCCGACGCCACTCAAATAAAAATGTCAAGACATGGGGAAATATGCCAGACCTGCGAGACGTATTGGAGGACAAAGCAAAACACGCAAGATCGATCTAGGGATCGTGAGGGCGCGCCACTATGTGAGACGATAACCGTCACGCCGGATATAGTAAAAGTAAATCCGGCCGGGCCGAACACAGCGGGCAAGACTCAATTGAGTTGCGTCGCGATATAGCCCAGTACAGAGGCGCCGCACACCCCCTATGCTTCACAGACGAAGTAATGGATCACCAAATCCCTGAGGGTTTCAAACCCGTAAATATCGAATCATACGACGACACAACAGATCCTGCGGTATGGATCGAGGATTTCCTCATGCACATCCACATGGCCCGCAGTGACGATCTACACGCCATCAAATACCTCCCACTCAAACTCAAAGGACCAGCTCGGCATTGGCTCAACAGCTTGCCAGTAGAGTCCATTGGTTGTTGGGAAGATCTGGAAGCCGCATTCCTCGACAGCTTCCAGGGCACTTATGTGCGACCACCAGATGCCGATATCTTGAGCCACATAATTCAGCACCCAGAGGAATCGGCCAGGCAATTCTGGACACGGTTCCTAACAAAGAAAAATCAAATCATCGACTGACCGGATGCAGAGGCCCTAGCAGCTTATAAGCACAACATCTCCGATGAGTGGCTCGCCCGGCACCTTGGCCAGGAAAAGCCAAAATCTATGGCAGCCCTCACGACACTCATGACCCGCTTTTGTGCGGGAGAGGACAACTGGCTGGCTCGCAGTAATAACATATCAAAGAACCATGGTACTTCGGATACCAAGGACGGCAATGGCAGGTCACGTCGCAACAAACATAAGCGCCGCATCAAGAACGACAATACCGAGGATACGGCAGTCAATGCCGGATTCAAAGGCTCTAAACCCGGTCAGCGGAAAAAGCCATTCAAAAGAAGCACTCCGGGCCCGTCCAGTTTGGACCGTATACTCGATCGCTCATGTCAAATACACGGCACCCCCGACAAGCCAGCCAACCACACCAACAGGGATTGTTGGGTGTTCAAGCAGGCCGGCAAGTTAAATGCCAAAAACAAAGACAAGGGGTCACATAGCAATGACGAGGAGGAGCCCCGACAGCCGAACACCGGAGGACAGAAGAGGTTCCCCCCACAAGTGCGGACGGTGAACATGATATACGCAACCCACATCCTCAAGAGGGATCGGAAGCATGCGCTAAGGGATGTATATACGTTGGAGCCAGTCGCCCCAAAGATCAACCCATGGTCCTCTTGTCCGATCACCTTCGATCGCAGGGACCACCCCACTAGTATTCGTCATGGCGGATTTGCCACACTAGTCCTAGACCCAATCATTGACGGATTTCACCTCACTCGAGTCCTTATGGATGGCGGCAGCAGCCTGAACCTGCTTTATCAGGACACAGTGTGCAAAATAGGTATATACCCCTCAAGGATCAAACCCACAAAAACAACCTTCAAAGGTGTCATACCAGGTGTAGAGGCCCATTGCATAGGCTCAGTCACACTGGAAGTGGTCTTCGGATCCCCGGATAACTTCCGAAGCGAGGAGTTAATCTTCGATATAGTCTCGTTACGCAGTGGCTATGATGCACTGCTCGGGCGAACCGCATTTGCGAGATTCAATGCGGTACCGCATTATGCATATCTCAAGCTCAAGATGACAGGACCTCGGGGGGTCATCATAGTTAATGGAAACACAGAGCGCTCTCTCCGTACGGAGGAGCACACTGCGGCCCTCGCAGCAGAAGCGCAAAGCAGCCTCTTAAGGCAATCCACCAGTTCGGCGATTCAAGACCCGGACACCTTCAAGCGTGCCCGGAGTAATCGGCAACAAGACCGCCTGGCACGTTCCAAGCTCACATAGCAATGCGGCCCCCACCCCAATACCAGCCAAATGGCGAAATCCGTGCCACACGTACATAATTACGCATTACAAATACCATGGGCACAGGTGGGGAGGGGGCACGACTACGGCACGCCCCAAAACGCGGCTCAAACGCACTAGGGGCTTCCCGCTTTGTTATTTCTCTCTCTTTCAGGACTTTAATCTCTGGAAACCCCGTCCGGCAGTACGGTTGCCGGACACATGATGCAACAACCAAGGAGGCAGAATGCTACGTCGCACCATCGAACTCCCAGGTGGTCTCTGACAACGAGTGAAATACCTGCTTTAAATACCATTCCTCAGCTTACCCTTGGAGGGGACATGTCAAATAGTCCTACTTTTTGCTTATCGCACTACTTGTATCATTCTGCTTTAACACACCTTTTTGAATAAACAATGCATAGCACTAGACTATTATCGCATTCTCTATTCTTCTATATATATATATATATATATGTTCATTCATGACATCCAGCACCCGTACACTCTGGTACGGCCAATACGCTAGGAGCTTAAGCATACCCCATAATACGGTGTGAGAAGTCCGAACACTTTCAACAGTGCGGCACCCCGAACTTATAGCATTATATGCATCAGCTCCTAATCATGTCTTGGGTCAATAGTTGGGTTTGCCCGACTCCCATGTTTTGGTACCTTATGTTCCGCTATATCGGCTAAGGTAGCACTAGGAGAACT
This sequence comes from Triticum dicoccoides, assembly GCF_002162155.2. Classification (NCBI taxonomy): domain Eukaryota; kingdom Viridiplantae; phylum Streptophyta; class Magnoliopsida; order Poales; family Poaceae; genus Triticum; species Triticum dicoccoides. The sequence goes on along the minus strand of NC_041392.1, from coordinate 149,126,214 downwards.
ACTGCGATTGTGCCCCGGTTCAGCTGGGCTAAGCACCTCAGTAGAGAAAGCTAAAACTGAATGTCATGATAAGGCGAGAGCTGGTCGCTGTTCGAGAGGTTTCGAGTCCCTAAAGACTTATGTCGCTTAGAGCGAGAAGTCGGCTTTGTCCGGCTTAAGGCGTGTATAGCGCCCTGAATTTGGCCTTCCAAATACTAGGGGCTTCGCCAAAATTTAAAATTGTAGAATTCTATGACTAAGTGAGAGTGATAAAGCATTATAGTCCGGTTTCCTTGTTCGTTGTGCTGAGCACCTCCCTCGAAGGACCCAACAATGGGAAAAAGAGTGCTCAGGTTTATCCCAAACACCCCAACACTCGTGGCATGGGGGCAGAAGCCGACGACTGGCCATTTCTTAGATTTGATAAATAGCCACATAGAAGGTAATATTTTAAATTCAAACAAGTGTTGCATAGCGCGTATGAACAAGTTTTCTTAATACAGGATCACATGAGCAAGTTCATTCAAAAATTACATCTTTTGCACACTCGTCCACCACAAGACGGGCACCCTTCAGGACACCCTCATAATACATTTCTGGGTGGCGATGCTCCTTGCCCTGCGGCGGCCCCTCCTTCACCAGCTTCTCAGTGTCCGTCTTAGCCCAGTGCACCTTCGCACGGGCAAAGGCCCGACATCCACCCTCTATGCAAACGGACTTCTTTATGGCGTCCAGCCGTGGGCAGGCATCCATAAGCCGCCTCACCAGGCCAAAGTAGCTATTGGGAAGGGAGTCGCCAGGCCACATCCAGACTATAAGGCCCCTCATAGCATGTTCAGCCGCCTTGTGCAGCTCGACCAGTTGCTTCAGCTGGTCGCTCATAGGCATCGGGTGTTCGGTCCCAGTATACTGAGACCAGAACAGCTTCTCCGTCGAGCTTCCCTCCTCAGCCTAGTAAAACTTCGCGGCATCCGACACGCTACGGGGAAAATCTGCGAATGCTCCTGGAGAGCTTCGGACTCGGGTAAGTAACAAGTAATTTACTTTCACATGCTTGCTTTGCATATTGAATGCCTTACCCACCGCTATCTTCCTCATCGCCTCAATCTCCTGGAGGGCCTTTTGGGCTTCAGCCTTGGCATTCTTTGTGCTCTCGAGGGCTGCGGCAAGCTCAGACTCTCGCGTCTTCGAGTCAAGCTCCAAAGCCTCATGCTTCGTCACGAGAGCCTGGAGCTCTTGCTACACCTTGCCCACTCGTGCCTCTTACTTTTCCCGCTTGGTGCGCTCCTTGGCCGCTTTTTCTTCGGCCTCAGACAGCGCTTGCTTCAGGGTCGCCACTTCGGTCGTGGCCCCTAGCACATTCATGATGATCCTGTCATTTCGCAACCACATTTTCTTTTATATATATAGACAAGGTATTACTTACCTTTGTTCTCCTCGAGCTGCCTCTTGGCAAGGCCGAGCTCTTTCTCGGACCCCTCGAGGTCCTGCTTCAGTGTGGCGACCTCCGCAGTCAGTGCGGCAGAGGTCAGCAGCGAAGCCTGCATACACATACAGACATACTTATATTAGACTCCTACATATATTATTTGATCCTCTATTCGTCTTTTCTTTGTGAACACCAAACAGAGCATCAGGGGCTACTGTCTATGTGGTAATATTTTTCCTATATTTTAAATACTTACCTCAAAGCCTGTTAGAAGGCTGGCACAGGCTTCAGTCAGTCCGCTCTTGGCGGACTGAACCTTCTTGATCACCACACTCATAATAGTGTGGTGTTCTTTGTCGATGGAAGCGCCGCGAAGCGCTCCCAGCAGGTTGTCCGGTGCCTCTGGATGGACAGAGGTCACCGGCACGGGTGTCTTGCCCCTTTTGGAAGGGGGCCGCCCGCCCGAGTCCGGAACCACTGGAGGTTCCGGCATGGTGTTCGGCCGAGAGCCGAACTTGGAGCCCCTGGGAGCCTTGCTCCCTTTGCTCCTAGAGTCCGGAAGGTCGCCTTGAGCCGCCTCCGGGACTGTCTCCCCCCGGCTCGGTGCCACTTGAGACAGTACCTCGGCATTGTCCGTAGGGAAAGGAGAGGTGGCGGTTGGAAGCGTATCACTATTCATGTCCGACGAGTCCAAGGAACCGTCCGACGATGATACATCGATACGGGCTTGGGGCGGACTGCATAATCATATTCGACATTAGGAGAAGAAGTGCGGCAAAGGTATGCTATGAGTTACTCTGGTATCCGAATACTTACGACTTCGCCAGGGACTTGGCCCTGAGCAGCCACTCGTCTTCGTCAGCGGCGGCGGTGGTGGAACAGTCCGGAAGGAGAGTTCTTCCCTTCTTGGACCCTTTGGCCTCCCCGGTTGGGGCGGCCTTCCTTTTCTTGTCTCCCCCGGCTGGAGGGGAGAGTCTTCGTCTTCCTTCTCCTTGTTTTCATGGGAGGAGTGCGTCTCGGAGTTATCGGACGATGAGTCTGATACCACCTGGCGCCGAGAACTCTTTTGGGTTCCCTTGGCCTTCTTCTTGGTCTTATCCGGCACCTCATAAGGAGTCGGAGTCCGCATCTCCGTCAGGAGAGAGTCCGCAGGGTCTTCGGGCAGAGGGGCCGGGCAGTTGATCTGCTCCGATGTCTCCACCTAGTCCTATCAAAGGCATGGGAGCTCAGACCCCGCACATGATTAAGCTATGGGAAATAAACACTCTATCAGATGTACAGAACTTACCGGATTCGCAGAACGCTTCGCGCTTAGCCCGCGGTCCTCGGTAAGAGAAGGAGGGACCTCGGCGCCCTTGAACAGGACCCTCCAGACGTCTTTATGTGTCGTGTCGAAGAGCTCGCTTAGAGTCTGGTGCCGGGCCGAGTCGAACTCCCATAAGTTGAAATCCCGTTGTTGACACGGGAGGATCCGGCGGAAGAGCATGACCTGGACTATGTTGACAAGCTTAAGTTTCTTTCTTATCATGTTCCGGATACACTTCTGGAGTCCGTCCAGCTCCACCGATGAACCCTAGGATAGGCCCTTCTCCTTCCAGGAAGTGAGCCGCGCGGGGATTCCGGATCAAAACTCGGGGGCCGCCACCCAGTTGGTGTCGCGCGGCTCGGTGATGTAGAACCACCCCGATTGCCACCCCTTTATGGTCTCCACGAAGGAGCCCTCTAGCCATACAATGTTGGGCATTTTGCCCACCATGGCTCCGCTGCATTCCGCTTGTTGGCCGCCCACCACCTTCGGCTTGATATTGAAGGTCTTCAGCCACAGGCCGAAGTGGGGCCGGATGCGGAGGAAAGCCTCGCACACGACGATGAACGCCGAAATGTTGAGGATGAAATTCTGGGCTAGATCAGAAAGTCCAGCCCATAATAGAACATGAGGCCGCAGACGAATGGATGGAGGGGAAACCCCAGTCCGCGGACGAAGTGGGGGAGGAAAACCACCCTTTCGTGAGGTTCTGGGGTAGGGACGACCTGCCCCGCGGCTGTCAGCCGGTGCGCAATATCCGCGGCTAAGTATCCGGCTCCACGTAACTTTTTGATGTGCCCCTCCGTGACGGAGGAGGCGATCCACGTGCCCCCGCTCCGGACATGTTTGGAGAGAGTTGAGGAGGAGGATGCGGACTTGGGCGCTAGAGCTCGAGTGCGCGAGAATGGATGAGCAAGGAGGAAGAAGGTGTGGGAAGAAAAGGGTGAGATCTTATCCCTTTATATGGGCGGACTAAACTATGCGCCCCCACTAGCCTGGTAAAACTTGCTTATCCCCCAAGCGCCGTAATTGATGGCGTGGTTGGGTTACCCACGTCCGTATTGATGAGAATCCCATAATAAGGGGAACACGATCTCCGCTTTGACAAGACATGTCAAGCAACTGCCTCATGTTATGTGCGGGGCCGGTTAAAGAAAAACGGTTCGAATAATTACCGGGCCATGGCATGATGTCATGCTGCCAAAACATCTCAGCAGATTAGATTTGTGGAAATATTATTCTCTCTACGGTGGTATGTGGAACTTATTTTGCAGGGTCGGACACTATCCTTGTATTCAAACTCTTCTGTGGTGTATTCGGAGGAGGAACCCGCCTTGCAATGCCAAAGACAACACTGCGCGCCGGACTCATCGTCATTGAAGCCTGGTTCAGGGGCTACTGAGGGAGTCCTGGATTAGGGGGTCTCTAGACAGCCGGACTATATCCTTTGGCCAGACTGTTGGACCATGAAGACATAAGATTGAAGACTTCGTCCCGTGTCCGGATGGGACTCTACTTGGTGTGGAAGGCAAGCTAGGCAATACGGATATGTATATCTCCTCCTTTGTAACCGACCTTGTGTAACCCTAGCCCCATCCGGTGTCTATATAAACCGGAGGGTTTTAGTCCGTAGGACAACATACAATCATACCATAGGCTAGCTTCTAGGGTTTAGCCTCTCCGATCTCGTGGTAGATCAACTCTTGTACTAGTCATATTATCAAGAATAAATCAAGCAGGACGTAGGGTTTTACCTCCATCAAGAGGGCCCGAACTTGGGTAAAACATCGTGTCCCCTGCCTCATGTTACCATCCGCCTTAGACGCACAGTTCGGGACCCCCTACCCGAGATCCGTCGGTTTGGACACCGACAACTAGCATCGCACATAATTTCAAAAGGTAAATTCCAATTGGGTGGCTGAACAATAGCTGCAGAGATCAATGCTTTCTTAAGTACTTCAAATGCTTCTACACAATCATTATCAAAGACGAACGGTATATCTTTTTGTAACAAATTAGTTAGAGGCCGAGAAATTTTTGAGAAGTCCTTAATGAACCTCCTATAAAAACCGGCATGACCAAGGAAACTTCTTATACCTTTGATGTCCTTGGGACACGGCATCTTTTCAATAGCATCAACTTTAGCTTTATCAACTTCAATGCCTCTTTCAGAAATTTTGTGCCCCAAGACAATACCTTCATTAACCATAAAGTGGCATTTCTCCCAATTCAAGACAAGGTTAGTTTCTTCACATCTTTGCAAAACTCGATCAAGGTTGCTTAAGCAATCATCCAAAGAGGATCCATAAACGGAGAAATCATCCATGAATACCTCACATATCTTTTCACAAAAATTAGAAAATATAGCCATCATGCATCTTTGAAAGGTAGCAGGTGCATTACATAAACCAAAAGGCATACGTCTATAAGCAAAAGTACCGAAAGGGCAAGTAAAAGTGGTCTTAGGTTAATCATCAGCTGATACATGTATTTGAGAGAAACCAGAATAACCATCTAGAAAGCAAAAATGTGTATGTTTGGATAGTCTTTCTAGAATTTGATCAATAAAATTTAAGGGGTAATGATCTTTTTTAGTAGTATTTAATTTGCGGAAATCAATTACCATCCTATAACCTGTAATAATTCTTTGCGGAATCAATTCATCTTTATCATTAGGAACGACAATAATACCTCCCTTCTTAGGAACACAATGGACAGGACTTACCCACTGACTATCAGCAACGGGATAAATTATACCTGCCTCAAGGAGCTTTAGTATTTCTTTTCTTACCACTTCTTTCATCTTAGGATTTAGTCGTCGTTGGTGATCAATAACCGGTTTGGCATCTTTCTCCCAATTTATTTTCTGCTGACATAGAGTGGGACTAATGCCCTTAAAATCATCAAGAGTATATCACTACTAGGAAAAGGGCTATAGATGGAATTGACACTAATGGCGCACCAGACATGTGGTGCGCCATTACTATATACTAATGGCGCACCATGTGTGGGTACGCCATTAGTGTCCAAATACTAATGGCGCACCACATCCGCGGGTGTGCCATTAGTAAAAAAAAATAATTTTTTCAAAACTACTAATGGGCATAACTTTTGCATACTAACTCGGATGAATTTCGACTTCATTTGCAAAATCTCTCGAGAATTTGTAAAAATGGGCATAACTTTTGCATACTAACTCGGATGAAAAAGTTTTTTATATGAAAAATCATCTACTCGAAAAATTACATCCGAATTTAACAAGGGGAACCCCGTTAAACATTTTCAAAATCCTCAAAAACCTAACAGAAAAAAAGATACGGGGCTTTTAAGATCTGGAGAGGCAAAAAAATTCAAAAAAATTCAAACTCACTAATGGCGCACCTGCCCATGGTGCGCCATTAGTATCTTCCCGCCTTCAAAATTTAAAATAAGTCAAAAAAATAAAAAAAAAGTTACTAATGGCGCACCTGCCCATGGTACGCCATTAGTATCTTCCCGCCTTCAAAATTCAAAATAAGTCAAAAAAAATAAAAAAAAGTTACTAATGGCGCACCTGCCCATGGTGCGCCATTAGTATCTTCCCGCCTTCAAAATTCAAAATAAGTCAAAAAAATAAAAAAAAAAGTTAGTAATGGCGCACCTGCCCATGGTGCGCCATTACTATGTCGTATATATGGGTGGGCGCACCTCCTCCACTCAGCCTCTCCTCCACTCCATCTCCTCCTCGATCTCCTCTCCTCCACTCCACCTCTCCTCCACTCCATCTCCTCCTCTCCTCTCCTCCACTCCTTCTCCTCCTCTCCGACGACCTCCTTCTCCTCTCCGACGACCTCCTCCTCCTCTCCGGCGACCTCCTCCTCCTCTCCGAC
>NC_041392.1:149107655-149118957 GCF_002162155.2 Triticum dicoccoides | reverse complement strand
TCCTCCCCTCACGGTTTCTCCTCCCTCCTCTCCGGTGAGCTCCTCCTCCCTCCTCTCCTCCCATTCCCTCATGGTTTCTCCTTCCTCCTCTCCGATGCTTCGGTGAACTCCTCTCTGGCGACCTCCTCCTCCTCTCCGGCGATGTAGGCGAGCGCCTCTCCGGTGACCTCCTCCTCCTCCTCTCCGGCAAACTCCTCTCCGGCAAAAGAACACGACAAAAGAACGTACAAGATCCAAAAACAGGAACAAAATTTGAAATAATATCGTGCCAAAAAACGAGCAAAAAAAACTAGCAAAAAAATCATGATCCAAATCCAAATTCAAAATTCAAAAATAGCAATGGCGCACGGTGAGGGTTAGACGGTGCGCCACTACTATTTTCCCGCCTTCAAAATTCAAAAATACTAATGGCGCACCGTGGCCTATACTAATGGCACACCAGTGGCCTATACTAATGGCGCACTGTGGCCTATACTAATGGCGCACCAGTGGTGCGCCATTAGTATACCAGATACTAATGGCGCATCAGTGGTGCGCCATTAGTAAAAATTACTAATGGCGTGCTAGTAATGGCGCACCAGTGATGCGCCATTAGTAGGCAAAACTGGTGCGCCATTAGTAGGCCTTTTCCTAGTAGTGTATCCAATAGCAGCACGGTGCTTCTTCAGAGTTTTCAATAATTATTTTTCCTCCTTCTCTGAAAGGTTAGCACTAATAATAACAGGATATATCTTCTTTTCATCAAGATAAGCATATTTAAGAGTATCAGGAAATGGCTTAAGCTCAAACACGGGATCACCCTTGGGTGGAGGAGGATCCCCTAAGATTTCAACAGGCAAGTTGTGTTTCAGAATAGGTCCCTGTTTAAAGAACACCTCATCTATTTCCTTTCTTTCTTTCATAAACATATCATTTTCATGGTCTAGCAAATATTATTCTAAAGGATCACTAGGAGGTACGGCAATAGACGCAAGACCAATAATTCAATCTTTACTAGGCAATTCCTCTTCATGATGTTGTCTACGAAATTTAGAAAAGTTGAACTCATGAGACATGTCACCTAAACCAATGGTAACAACATCCTTTTTGCAGTCTATCCTAGCATTAACAGTGTTCAAGAAGGGTCTACCAAATATAATGGGACAAAACCTATCATGTGGGGAACCAAGAACAAGAAAATTAGAAGGATATTTAGTTTTCCCATACAAGACTTCAACATCTCTAACAATCACAATTGGTGAAATAGTATCTCTATTGGCAAGTTTAATTGTGACATCAATATCTTCTAACTCAGCAGGTGCAATATCATGCTTAATTTCGTTGTATAAGTCAATAGGTATTGCACTAGCACTGGCACCCATATCACACAAGCCATGATAACAATGATCTCCCATTTTAACAGAAATAACATGCATGCCTACCACAGGTCTATGTTTATCTTTAGCACAAGGTTTATCAATTCTAGCAGTTTCATCACAGAAATAAATAACATGCCCATCAATATTATCAGCCAAGAGATCCTTAATGATAGCAATATTAGGTTCAACTTTAACTTGCTCAGGAGGTGTATAGGTTCTAATATTGCTTTCGCGAACCACAGTTGAAGCTTTAGCATGATCTTTTATCCTAACAAGAAAAGGTGGTTTCTCAACATAAGAAGTAGGAACAATAGGATCATTATAAGTGATAGTCTTTTCTTCAACTTTAATAGGTGCAGGTACTTTTAGTTCTATGACAGGATGATATTTAAACCACTTCTCCTTAGAGAGATCAACATGAGTAGCAAAAGATTCACAGAAAGAAGCTACTATCTCAGAGTCAAGTCCATATTTAGTGCTAAATTTACGGAAAACATCGGTATCCATAAAAGATTTAACACAATCAAACTTAGGTGTCATACCTGACTTCTTACCTTCGTCGAGATCCCAATTTTCAGAGTTGTGTTTAATTATTTCCAATAAATGCCATTTGAATTCAATAGTCTTCATCATAAAAGAGCCAACACGAAAAGTATCGAGCATGGTGCGATTGTTATCAGAAAGCCGAGCATAAATTTTTTGGATAATCATTTCTCTTGAGAGCTCATGATTGGGGCATGAATATAACATTGATTTAAGACTCCCCCAAGCTTGAGCGATGCTTTCTCCTTCGTGAGGACAAAAATTATATATATAATTACGATCACGATGAACAAGATGCATAGAATAAAAATTCTGATGAAATTCCAATTTCAATCGTTTGTAGTTCCATGATCCCATATCATCACATAGCCTATACCATGTCAATGCATCTCCCTCCAAAGATAAAGGGAAGACCTTCTTATTGATAACATCATCGGGCATACCTGCAAGCTTAAATAATCCACAAACTTCATCCACATATATTAGGTGCTCATTAGGATGTAATGTTCCATCTCCTGAAAAAGGATTAACCAGCAGTTTTTCTATCATACCCGAAGGAATTTCAAAGTAGACATTTTCATTTTCGTTTTCAGTAGGTTCAGTAGGTTGAGGAGCAACTCTTTGCTCCACTGGTCGAGGTGAAGATACCCCGAACAAACCCCTTAGAGGATTACTTTCCATAGTAACAAGTGGCAGTAAATTTCAGCACACTATATAAATTTTTCCTTACGAAATTCCACCTACCAAAGGCGCTTCACTCCCCGTCAACGGCGCTAGAAAAGATTCTTGATGACCCACAAGTATAGGGGATCTACCGTAGTCCTTTCGATAAGTAAGAGTGTCGAACCCAACGAGGAGCAGAAGGAAATGATAAGCGGTTTTCAGCAAGGGATTCTCTGCAAGCACTGAAATTATAGGTAATAGATAGTTTTGTGATAAGATAATTTGTAACGAGCAACAAGTAACAAAAGTAAATAAAGTGTGGCAAGGTGGCCCAATCCTTTTTGTGGCAAAGGACAAGCCTGGACAAACTCTTATATAGAAGAAAGCAGTCCCGAGGACACATGGGAATTATCGTCAAGCTAGTTTTCATCACATTCATATGATTCGTGTTCGGTACTTTGATAATTTGGTATGTGGGTGGACTGGTGCTTGGGTACTGTCCTTACTTGGACAAGCATCCCACTTATGATTAACCTCTATTGCAAGCATCCGCAATTACAACAAAAGTATTAAGGTAAACCTAACCATAGCATGAAACATATGGATCCAAATCAGCCCCTTACGAAGCAACACATAAACTAGGGTTTAAGCTTCATTCACTCTACCAACCCATCATCTACTTATTACTTCCCAATGCCTTCCTCTAGGCCCAAATAATGGTGAAGTGTCATGTAGTCGACGTCCACATAACACCACTAGAAGAGAGACAACATACATCTCATCAAAATATCGAACAAATACCAAATTCACATGAGTACTAATAGCAAGACTTCTCCCATGTCCTCAGGAACAAACGTAACTACTCACAAAGCATATTCATGTTCATAATCAGAGGGGTATTAATGTGCATATAGGATCTGAACATACAATCTTCCACCAAGCAAACCAACTAGCATCAACTAAAAGGAGTAATCAACACTACTAGCAACCCACAGGTACCAATCCCAAACTTAGAGACAGAATTGGATACAATAGATGAACTAGGGTTTGAGAGGAGATGGTGCTGGTGAAGATGTTGATGGAGATTGACCCCCTCCCGATGAGAGGATCGTTGGTGATGACGATGGCGATGATTTCCCCCTCCCGGAGGGAAGTGTCCCCGGCAGAACAGCTCCGCCAGAGCCCTAGATTGGTTCCGCCTCGTGGCGGCGGAGTCTCGTCCCGAAAGCTTGCTTATGATTTTTTTCTTAGCGAAGGACTCCATATAGAAGAATATGGGCATCGGAGGGCCACCAGGGGGCCCACGAGGCAGGGGGCGCGCCCAGGGGGTAGGGCGCGCCCCCACCCTCGTGGCTGGTGAGTGGCCCCCCTCTGGTACTTCTTGCACTCAATATTTTTTATATATTCTGAAATGTGCTCCCGTGAAGTTTCAGGACTTTTGGAGATGTGCAGAATAGGTCTCTAATATTTGCTTCTTTTCCAGCCCTGAATCCCAGCTGCCGGCATTCTCCCTCTTTATGTAAACCTTGTAAAATAAGAGAGAATAAGCATAAGTATTGTGACATAATGTGTAATAACAGCCCATAATGCAATAAATATCGATATAAAAGCATGATGCAAAATGGACGTATCAGTGAGCATCATGAAATTGGTGATGGAGGATGGTTGATGATGAGGAAGACAGAAGATCCCCGTCTCCGAAACCCCGAACGAGCTCCAGATCTGTCCTCCCGATGAAGAACAAGAGGTGGCAGCGACATCGTATCGTAAAACGCGATGAAACTTCCTCCCATATTTTTTCTCCAAAAATAGGATTTTACAGAATTGGAATTAGAGTCAGCGGAGCCTCGTGGGCCCCACTACCCACCAGGGGGTGCCAGAGGAGGGTGGCACGCCCTAGTGCCTAGTAGGCAGCTGGGCCCCCTTAGTGGGTCTTGGTACAACAATTTTTATTTATTCCAAAATAATTCTCCAAAAAGTTCCGTCCAATTCCGAGAACTTTTATTTCTGCACAAAAAACAACACCATGGTAGTTCTGCTGAAAACAGGGCCAGTCCGGGTTAGTTTCATTCAAATCTTGCAAATTAGAGTCCAAAATAAGAGCAATAGCGTTAGGAAATGTAGATACGACAGAGACGTATGATGCAGTGATGTGCTATATACAAACGGTTTTTAGCCCCTTTCCACGAGAGAGTGTTAAATTGTCGCCTTATCTACGTGTGCGACAGGGGGGAGGGTTCCTTCCCACACGACTCAGAAACCATCAGCGATAAGGAGTGATGATGCAGGCGCTTTGCCAAACGTAATCGTATGCGATGCAAGAACATCTAGCACACTCTATATTCTAACAGACGTGTGGGATTGGGGATCAATAGCCCATGTCTCTCACGAGTCTAAGTTTCTAATGCGGAGGGAAACCAAATAGTGTTTGATATTCGACCATTTGCAAAATATTACCTAAGCCACGTGGGCCATCATAGAAATTCTGCGTGATATGTGGCCCAGCGCACACGAGTATTCTATGGCAAGCGTCTGGTATGCATGACATCATCAGACATGTTTCTTGAAATATTTATGAGTGGCATTGCATTTTGCATTGGACATGATTTCCTCTAAGGTCACATGTGTGATAATATTCTATCACAATTGGTTGAGGAGCCCCTACGCACATGTAGATCTGCTGCAAATCATCTGTGATTTGTTGTGTATCACCGATGGTTTAGTTCATATCCTATGTTCTTTTCCTATAGATCATTGGCGGTTGCACTATGAGTGACGTGTGCTTTCCGTTCTGGATCCCACACGCTTAGTTGGTTGAACCGTGTGCAAGACATACATCAAGTGATCTCAAGTCCAATATTCAATCTGATAATAGTGAAACCTCATAGGGAAAGACTCAATTAATCACAGCAAGATAGAGAGGAAAAAAACCACATGATCCAACTATATTAACAAAGCTGATGGTACATCAAGATTGTGCCAAATCAAGAACACGATAAAAAGAAATATCAAACACATAGCTCTAGTACATACCCTCAGCCCCGAGAGTGAAATACTCCCTTGTCGTCGTGGAGACCGCCGGGATGATGAAGATGGCCTTCGGTGATCACTTCCTCCTCCGGCAGGGTGCCGGAATAGGACTCCAATTGAGATCGCTTCGGGATAGAGGCTCGCAACGGCAGAAAAACTCATCTTAGTTAGCTTTTGGAGGTTTATGTATTTATAAGATTTATCAGCATTGGATTCACGCCAGGGTGGTTTCCGAGGGTCCGACAAGCTCAGTCACCATGCGCTAGGGGAGAGGGTGCGGCATGTGAGCTTGTGGTGTCCTCATAGGTCTTCTAGTCCTTCCTCGAAGCTTCGAGGGTCTCTTATTTTCCAAAAAAATCACCATAAAGTTTTATCTCGTTTGGACTTTGTTTGGTATGGTTTTTCTGCGAAAAAATATAGCCAAAAACAGGAACTCGCACTAGGCACTAAGTTAATATGTTACTCCACAAAATCATATAAAAGTGCACCAGAACCATATAAAATTGTTGTAAACATGGAATGAATACTTCATAAATTATAGATACATTGGAGACGTATCAAACCGCCTGCCAAGGCGCCAATATATTCCATCAATCCCTTGCTTCAATTTTCATTGCTCTTTTCTTCATACCCCGCCTCAGTCGCCACCATCTTCATCATCCCGGCAGGCCGCGCTATACACACACACACACACACACTCTGCAATCTCACTTTCTCGCGGTTTGCATACGTAGCGCAGCCATCTCAAGCTACATAGAGGATGACAGTTCCGCTAGCAATCTGGCGCCCAATCAAAGGTCAACCTCTGGATCATCCCACTCGCCTTCCATGAGTCCGGCGTCGAGCCCTGACCTCGCTTTTATCCGGTTCATGGAAGGGAGCCATTGGCCGAGTTGTCGGACGAGGAGCCGTTGGAGGACGAAGAAGACGGCGACGATGAGGAGGAGGAGGAATGGTCGAACGAGGAGGATGGTGAAGAGGACATCGATGATGATGAAAGTGGCAATCTAAAGCCAACGGTTAGCAGCAAGAAGCATCCACTCCAAGACGAGGACTAAATTAAGCCAATTGTACATCTCTGTTGTCGTTCACTTGTATTAATTCGTTATCTCTGTTTCTCCTATCAATCTCAACGTAGATGGTAAGCAATACATATTCGACAACGATCTTTTACATTATCGCCCATAGTTGGTTTGTTCAATTGTGTGCCATGTCAAACACACAATTCACAAAAAAAATGATATGCGTTGTCTAGAATTATCGCACACAATTCTGATTATCGACATGTTCGCCAGGTGATACGTCTCCAATGTATCTAATTTTTTTGATTATTTCATGCTATTATAGTATCAATCTTGAATGTTTATTATGCAAGTATATATCATTTTTTGGGACTAACCTATTAACCTAGTGCCTAGTGCTAGTTGCTGTTTTTTGCATGTTTTTGGCTTTTCGGGAAATCAATATCAAACAGAGTCTAAGCCGAGAAAAAACTTTGGATTAATTTTTCTAGACGAGAAGGGGCCCTAGAAGGTTCAGGAGAAGACCTGACAAGCACGAGGGAGTGACAAGCTCGGGAGGTGCGTCCCAGGGGGGCACCCCTAGGCTTGTGGGCCCCTCGAGGGACATATTAACCTAATTCCTCCTCTATAAATTTCCAAATATTCCCCATACATCAGAGAGGCACCCAAAATACTTTTTCCGCCACCGCAAGCTTCTGTTCTCGTGAGATTCCATCTAGAGGCCTTTTTTGGCACTCTGTCGGAGGGGGAATCGATCACGGAGGGGCTCTACACCAACCTTGATGCCCTTCCGATGATGTGCGAGTAGTTTACCACTGATCTATGGGTCCATAACTAGTAGCTAAAAGACTTCTTGTCTCTCTTTGATCTTCAACACATTGTTCTCCTTGATGTTCTTGGATATCTATTCAATCTATTCTTTTTTGCGGTGTGTTTGTTGGGATCCAATGAATTGTCGATTTATGCTCAGATTATCCATGAATATTATTTGAGTCTTCTCTTAACTCTTTTATGCATGATTATTATAGCTTTGTATTTCTCACCGATCTATTGATTTGGTTTGGCCAACTAGATTGATTTATCTTGCAATGAGATAGGTGCTTTGTGATGGGTTTAATAATTGCGTGCTTCGTCCATTAAAACGAGGCCTCGGGACTGTTTCCATAGATCAAGGGTATGGATCCCTAATTACGTGCATTGCTCCTTGATTTCAAAAAACAACTTACACAATTTAGGCAGCAAGATTCATTGCTTTAAACATTATCCAAAATTGCATCCTATGTAACTAATTCATGCTTCCACCTTTTGTTTTTTCTTGTCTTCTTTCTCCTTAACAAATTAACCTATGTTTGCTTCTTTTGCGGGAAAATATAAAGTATGTTTCCACTTATTATTAAAAATTTCTTCTGTGGTGAATTAAACTAGCTTTGATTTATTTCAAATTTTGTTTTCATGTAGAATGATATTTTGTTTCAGAAGCATCACTATCTTTCTTCCATCAACAAGAGAATTGCATCGAGCATCCTTCCATCAGAAACAAAATTATACCACATGTTTGAGCAGCATCACACATCTTGTTTACATCGACTAGAGAATTACGTCCAACTAAATATGATATTGCTTTGATCAAATAGAAATATATTTCTAGTAAAATAACACATGTTTCATACAAGTTAGGGATTTGTTTGCAATGAAAGAAAAAATAATTGCTACTCACAAATGAGAGCATGATTCAACAGGCAAAATCAAATTACTTCCATCCATCAAATTCCACTAATTCAAATGTGACATAGCTATCATGTGATGAAAGGCATGAACCATGATGTCAGCGGGTAGAAGTTCTGGTACCCCTGCCCGAGCGCCTTGATCTTCTTCACTATAATGTCCTTGAGGCTATATATGTTCGGAAACATTACATGGAAAACAAAAAAATTCTACGCACACGCAAGATCTATTCATGGAGATGCATATCAACAAAGGGGGAGAGTGTGTCTACATACCCTCGTAGACCATAAGCGGAAGCATTTAACAATGCGGTTGATGTATTCGAACTTCTTCGCACTCCAACTGGTCAAGTACCGAACGTATGGCACCTCCGCTTTCTGCACGCGTTTAGCTCGGTGATGTCCTCCGCCTTCTTGACCCAGCAAGACGGTGAGGTAGTAGATGAGTTCCGGTAGCACGACGGCATGGTGAAAGTGAAGTGATCTCCGCAGGGCTTCGCCTAAGCACTACGAAAATATGACCGGGGGTGTAAATAGTGGAGGGGGCGCCGCACACGGCTAGACAATTGTTTATTGTGGACTAGGCACCCCCCTCCCATATATATATATATATAGGTGGTTGGGAGGGAGGAGCAGCCAACGGGTATGCCCAAGTAGGAGGAATCCTACTTGGGGTCCCCCTTTCCTTTCTCACTTGAGGAGGGAAAGGAAGGAGGGGCCTTGTCGGTGTCAAAATCGGCGGATCTCGGGTAGGGGGTCCCGAACAGTGCGTCTAAGGCGGATGGTAACAGGAGGCGGGGGACACGATGTTTACCTAGGTTCGGGCCCTCTCGATGGAGGTAATACCCTACTTCCTGCTTGATTGATCTTGATGATATGAGTATTACAAGAGTTGATCTACCACGAGATCGTAGAGGCTAAACCCTAGAAGTTAGCCTATGGTATGATTGTTGTTGTCCTACGGACTAAACCCTCCGGTTTATATAGACACTGGAGGGGACTAGGGTTACACAGAGTCGGTTACAAGGGAGGAGATCTACATATCCATATTGCCAAGCTTGCCTTCCACGCCAAGGAGAGTCCCATCCAGACACGAGACGAAGTCTTCAATCTTGTATCTTCATAGTCCAACAGTCCGGCCAAAGGATATAGTCCGACTGTCCGGAGGCCCCCTAATCCAGGACTCCCTCAGGCCTCCCTCCCCTTTCCTTCCCCTAGGGTTTGCTGTCCAAGGAAGGGGCGCACCAGGGGCTGATCTGTCCCCTCCTTTGGCCCATTAAGCCCATACACTTACCGGGGGTGTTCGAAACCCCTTTCGATGACCCGATTACTACCCGGTGCACTCCGAAACTCTTCTGGTGTCCGAATACCGTCATCTTATATATCAATCTTTACCTCTCGACCATTTTGAGACTCCCCGTCATGTCCGCGATCTCATCCGGGACTCTGAACAACATTCGGTCACCAAAACATATAACTCATATAACACTATATCGTCAACGAACGTTAAGCGTGCGAACCCTACGGGTTCGAGAACTATGTAGACATGACCGAGACACCTCTCCGTTCAATAACCAATAGCGGATCCTAGATGCCCATATTGCCTCCTACATATTCTACGAAGATCTTTATCAGTCAAACCATTATGACGACATACGTAATTACATTTGTCTATCGGTATGTTACTTGCCCGAGAGTCGATCGTCGGTATCTTCATACCTAGTTCAATCTCGTTACCGGCAAGTCTCTTTACTCGTTCCGTAATACATCACCTTGTGACTAACTCCTTAGTCATTTGCTTGCAAGATTATGACGTGTATTACCGAGAGGGCTGAGAGATACCTCTCCCATATTCGGAGTGACAAATCCTAATCTCGATCTATGCCAACTCAACAAACACCTTCGGAGATACCTGTAGAGCATCTTTATGATCACCCAGTTACGTTGTGACCTTTCATAACACACAAGGTATTCCTCCGGCATCCGGGAGTTACATAATCTCATAGTCGAAGGAATATGTATTTGACATGAAGAAAGCAGTAGCAATAAATTGAACGATCAATATGCTAAGATAACGGATAGGTCTTGTCCATCACGTCATTCTACTAATAATGTGACCCCGTTATCAAATGACAACTCATGTCTATGGTTAGGAAACGGTATTTGTTTATGTATCCACACATGTATTTAAGTTCTCGGTCAATACAATTCTAGCATGAATAATAAACCTTTATCATGATTAAGGAAATATAATAATAACCATTTTATTATTACCTCTAGGGCATATTTCCGTCAATATACGTCGACAACCCAAACGTCTCAGTTATAGAAATAGGTGTGCGAATTCGGCTCGTCTTCTCTGAACTAGACCTAGTCAGCCTTGATCTCCGGGCGCGTCCTAATTGGCATAGAAACATATGTCAAAACTGAGAGATCAAAATGTATGAGGCATGTATACCACAAAATCAATGATTTGATCCTATCATGCACTAAAAGCATAGAAATGTGATTTGAGAAACCTACATGCTTGCTGGGAAAGACTTGGGTGCACAAACTTAATGCCTTGAAACATTGTTGTGGTGCGGACACTACATGTCTACATTAGAAGCATATGGTAAAAATCAAGGAAGCATGATTAACGAGAAGTAATAATTTGCTACTTTCCAACATGTTGTTTTCACAAATTGAAGCATACAATATAAAACCGATGAGGCATCTATATAACCATCTAGAAGCACATTGGATAGGAAGCATGAAAACAGTGCCACGGGCATACAAGTGGTATTACTTGGAAGCATGGCTTTTTGAAAAACATGGACGACTCTTTTTTACTCATTGTTGAGTATCACCTGAGAACACACAGAATGTAACGTGTTAGCATTTCTGCCAAAAATGTGTTAGAAGGAATAAAGTGCTAGCTTCGTTGTGTGGTGGAATTAATAGTATGGAAGCAATACAGTAT
>NC_041392.1:149105916-149107174 GCF_002162155.2 Triticum dicoccoides | reverse complement strand
AATTGTTTGGGACACCTAGGTGTCTGGGCACCTAGGGCTGTTATGGTAAGTCATATTCATTACTGCATGGCATAGAAATGACAAAATAATGGCTTTCCATATTTTGTTTGCATGCACTAGTATCCTAAATGGTCAATGATTTCTTTCCAACACAAAAATAATCTGAACACTCGTATTTGGGTGTGCGTGTGTGTGTGTGTGTATGTGTACATGTACCAAAGATATAACCACATGTATATATGATTTGACCATGTTACGAGTTAGTGGGTATTATACCTAACGAAAATATGTACGCGTTGTTTTATACTCAATGAAAATATACACATAAATGTCACAGCTTTTAATAAGTACGTGTTGATGTTATATTCAATACAAATATACACATACATATATATACCCCGATGTGAATATACACATGAGTATACATACCTCGATGTTAGTATACCCATGAAGATGTACGCATTTGTGTTATACCCAAAAAAAAATATTCGCATAAATATATATAAGTTGATGAAAATTTTATTTATATATACCCATAAATTTCACACCTTTTAATAAGTGGTATATTTACATGAGATACCCACATGTACATTTTATTAGACCATGATAGAAGTTTGTGAGTATTATATACCTAATAAAAAATGCACGTATTGGTATTATACATAATAAAAAATGTAAGTGTTGGTGTTATACCCAATAAAAATATGTACGTATTGATGTTATACCCGATGAAAATGTCTATGTGTCGATGTACATGCTAAAAATGTTGCCTATTATTTTTCTAATTAATTATCTTGCATCTTCCGTACATGCCAAAAATTACAATAAATAATTAATTATAATTTCCTATCAAGAAGGAGAAATAATGACACATATTAATTAGACAACCATCATAATTTTTCATAGCAGTAACGCCATGCAAACAAATAGGAAAGTAGTAATGCAGGTATGCATGCAAAATTTAAACACGTCTTATTAACAAAAACTAGTATGATCCAACGGCATCTAGGCAAGGAGCCTGGACACCTCTCTCCCCGCGCCAGCCCACCTCCCTCCCCACCTTCTCCGATGCGGCGCGCCCCTGCCCTCCCCACCTTCTCCGGCGACGTCGCCCACCACCACCTCCCTCCCCGCGCCGCGCCCCACCTCCCCGCCCACCTTCTATGGCGCGGCGCGCCCCTACCGCCTCCCTCCCCCGTCCCCATCCCAGATCCCTCCTCTCACGCCGCCTCTGGATGCGATCCACCGCCACCAACGG
>NC_041392.1:149088956-149105506 GCF_002162155.2 Triticum dicoccoides | reverse complement strand
CAATAGGGCCAGCCCTACCGCCGTCAAACCCCATGGCCTCGTCGCCCTCACCCCCAGGGCCGACCACGCCCCCGCCAAGCAACCACCGGATCCAGGGGGATCCGGTTCCACCTCCCTCGTCCGTCCCCTGCCCCCTGGGTAGCTACCCCTGATGAGCACGACAATGGCCGGCGTCGGCGGCCCCAACCCTGCCCCACCCCGGCCGCGTATACGACCCCGCCCTGCGATGCCGACCTCAACGGCCCAGGCCTCCCGCGCCGCCCCGCGACGGCCGGCCTCCAAGGCCCCGACCCCTGCGCCGCCCGGCCTCGGCCCTGACCGCTGACGTCCGCGACCCTCCCTGATCCCCTCCGACAAGTTCCGCTACCTCCCCTCCCCTCCGACAAGCTCTCATGTGTCCCCTCCCCTCATGTGAGCTGTGTGGTATGTTATTTGAGAAAAGGCCCAAACCTCAATTCGTTTGGTTGTTGCTACAGTTCACCTTTTTGATTTTTGATAGGAAAAATTAAGCACACGGCAGTTTGCTATTCGTGTTCTTGATTCAGTTCGCCATTTTTTTGCAGGAGAGGAAAACATCAAAAATGAGAAGAAAAAAAGTGTGTTGCGCTCCTGATGCAATTTGACAGCTCACAAGAGTAGTACACAACGCCAACATCATGTTTGAGGAAAGTTCTTTTTTGTTGCAGATTATGGATGAGCATCTGCCGTGCCGTTTCAGTGCGGATGAGGTTCCAGAGAGGCCCACTGATTTTTTGCTTGCAGTGTAGTGTGGTGAAATTATACTCGTCCTCCCCCTTCATCGTCACCACTTTATACTTAGTCATGCAATGCACCCCTAAAAGTGGTGCAGTACTCGCAAAATTGTCGTTAGTTTTATACTTAGTCATGCAGTGCACTAGCAAAAAGTGGTGCTGTACTCGCAAAATTAGTTTGTTTCTCCTCACCGACGACAATGGTGCAGCGCTTTAGTCCAAAACAGTGGGAGCACACAACCAACGTTTACTCTAGAAAGCAGTACACTTAGGTACTGTGAGCAGTTGTGCAAAACAAAAAAGGAATCGATTGTATTTGTATTTTGGTTTTGAGACCTGTTGAGTAAGCTCTGGCAACCTATTTGTCAATAATGTTAAAAGATAGATGCAGTTTGATGTAAACCCTCATGTGTTTTACTCTGTGAAGAAAAACAGGATAATAAAAACTCCTGAGAAGTTCACATCCCCTTCTAAAAATGCAATTTATTTTAAACAAAAAACTATTAAAATCTAATTATTTTTTGAACCAAAAATTCTAAAAAAAGAGAACCAATGTAGTTAGCTTGCCCCTACCGTGGAGTTCACTTGCTCATTCCATGTAGTTTGGAGTTCAGCATGCAGTTTGGGCCATGTGGACATGCAGTGCAGAATGGTATTTTTCCGTGTTTGAAGATTTTATCCATAAAAGTTATATGGACTCGTTTGAAAATTGTTTACAAAGGAAGTTCATTTTGAATTGTGTCGCGGCTCATTTCCCTCGACCATGCGGTTCGCTTCTTCGCACGTGTACAGCTCGCCAATGTGGAAACCCAAAACTCCAAACGAAAAAAAGAAAGAAGGAAATGAAGTGCAAAGATGTGTTAAATGAAAAATGGTAGAGAAACGACAAAAAAAGTAATGCCGTTCACTTGACCATTTGATGCAGTGCGGTTTTCTAAACTAAAGCAGTGCGGTCGGGTGTCTGATGTTGTTCATCTTGTAAGTGAGCATTTGATGCAGTGCGGTTTTCTAACTGAAGCAGTGCGGTCGGGTGTCTGATATTGTTAATCTTGTAAGTGCAAAAGAAAAAATGTTACCAAAACGACAAATAAAGTAATGCGGTTTACTTCTCCATACTTTTGGGGTTCACTTACGCCCGATGTGAAGTCCCGTCCACTTCCTCACATGAGAAAATTTACATGTAAAATAAAAGAAATCAAGCAGTTCACTTGCCCATCTGACGGCGTGCGGTTTCCTATTTGAAGCAGTGTGTTCTTCTGTCCGATTCAGTACACAAGTCGATTTGGGTGTCGTCAAAACAGAGTTTCCGCATTTTGATAAAATTGAAACTGCTCTTAAACCATAAGGAATTAGAGAGTGTGTTCTACATGAAAAAGCTGCATCTCGTCGATATCTTTCCAACGGTGTAGAATTTGGATCATTCCGACCAGCGGTTTGTAAAAATTTTGCGAAAAAAGGCCACTGCCACATGTCGTCCGCCGCACAATTTTCAAAATTAACTTAAAACCGTAAGGAATCTTAAAAACCTTTCAACATATGAAAGTTGCGTCTCGTCCGTAGGTTTCCAATGGCGTATCACACGCCTCATTTCGACAAACGATTCAAAAACTGAAGCGAAAACAGTACCAAAAATTACAAAAAAATTAAAAAACAGAATTCCGCGATTTAGTAAATTTGAAACTTCTCTTAAACCGTAACGAATTAGAGAAAACAATAGTTATGAAAAAGATGCGCCTCGATGATATCTATCCAACGGTGTATCATTTGCTTCATTCCGACGAGCGGTTTAGAAAAAAACGCGAAAAAACGCTCGCTGCCACTCGTCATGGGCTGCACCATTTTCAAAACTGCTCTTAAACTGCGGGGAATCTCGAAAAGTGTTCAACATGGCGAAGTTGCGCCTAATCCGTAGCTTTCCAACGGTATATTACACGCCTCGTTCCGATAAACGGTTAAAAAATTAGAACGAAACCAGTACCGAAAAAACACTACGCGCAGTTTTTTCCGACGTGAAGTTCACTAGTCTCTGTAATGCAGTGCTCTTGCTAAAGAAAGTGTAGTGCCCTTGCGTTAAGCATGCAGTGCGGAAGTGTTATCAGAATAACTATTCTGATAATATATACACACACACCCGTCTATTGACTGATGACATCAAGAATGTAGGAAGCACGTGATATTCACTCAATAATATGACACATGACATTGGCATTAGTAAGCTTGATGCCATGATGAGGATGCATTGTTGAGAGTGGCTTGGAAGCATTTTTCTAGATGAGTGTATCAAAAAGGGAACAATGCTAGAAGCATTCATGTATGAAGCTGTAAAAACTACAAAGGGCGTAATTTTAGTCTTAGGTGGTGATAGCCCACAAGTATAGGGGATCGCAACCGTCTTCGAGGGTAGAGTATTCAACCAAAATTTATTTATTCGACACAAGGGGAGCCAAAGAATATTCATGAGTATTAGCAGTTGAGTTGTCAATTCAACCACATCTGAAAGACTTAATATCCGCAACAAAGTATTTAGTACCAAAGTGATTGTAACAGAAGTAGCAATGAAAGTAACTTAGCAAAGATCAATATGTGAAAAGCTCGTAGGCATTGGATTCACAATGATAATTGTGTTGGATGAAATTCATCATGTAGCAGTCATAACCTAGGGTGACACAGAACTAGCTCCAATTCATCAATGTAATGTAGGCATGTATTCCGTATATAGTCATATGTGCTTATGGAAAAGAACTTGCATGACATCTTTTGTCCTACCCTCCTGTGGTAGCGGGGTCCTAATGGAAACTATGGGATATTATGGCCTTCTTTTAATAGTGAATCAGAATAAACCATTAGCACTTAGTGAATACATGAACTCCTCAGACTACGGTAATCACCGGAAAGAATCCCAATTATTGTCACCTTGGGGTATGCAGATCATAACTCGTAATAGGTGTCTACAACTTGCAGGATAGGATCAAGAACACAAATATATTCATGAAAACATAATAGGTTCGGATATGAAATCATGGCACTCGGGCCCTAGAGGAAGCATTAAGCATAGCAAAGTCATAGCAACATCAATCTCAGAACATAGTGGATACTAGGGATCAAACCGTAATAGAACTAACTGATTACATGATAAATCACATCCAACCCATGACCGTCCAGCAAGCCTACGATGGAATTACTCATGCACAGCGGTGAGCATCATGAAATTGGTGATGGAGGAAGGTTGATGATGACGATTGTGACGGATTCCCCTCTCTAGAGCCCGAACAGACTGCGGATCAGCCATTGATGTCTACTACGCAACTTTATTCTTGTAGACTCGTGTTGGGCCTCCAAGCGCAGAGTTTTGTAGGAAAGTAGCAATTTTCCCTCAAGTGGATGACCTAAGGTCTATCAATCCGTGGGAGGCTTACGATGAAGATGGTCTCTCTCAAACAACCCTGCAACCAAATAACAAAAAAGTCTGTTGTGTCCCCGACACACCAAATACAATGGTAATTTGTATAGGTGTGCTATTTCGGCGAAGAGATGGTAATAAAAGCGAAGTAATAATAGTAGATATTGATTTTTGTAATAGGAAGAATAAAAAATAGCAAGGTAGCAATTGATAAAATGGAGCACAAACGGTATTGCAATGCTTGTAAATGATGCCTAGGGTGTGTACTTTCGCTAGTGCAATCTCTCAACAATGCTAATCTAATTGGATCATATAACCATCCCTCAACGTGCGATGAAGAATCACTCCAAAGTTCTTATCCAGCGGAGAACATAAGAAGAAATTGTTTATAGGGTACAAAACCACCTCAAAGCTATTCTTTTCGATCAATCTATCCTAGAGTTCGTACTAAAATAACACCATACACTACTGCAGGATGGTCCAAATGCGGCAGTCGAATCAGAGACCCTTTGACGAAACTGTGTGTGATGCAATAATCACAAACGGTGGTGTAAAAAACCCGTCAAAAAGGTGCAAAATGTTTGCGATGGCAGCGACATTAAACACGGTTCATATTAGATTTGCGTGTGCGATGAGTGGCAAATGGTTAATCCAGAAGAACTATTTGCGATGATGCGGAACAACAGAAACGGGCAGTCAGATGAGGGTGTATGCGATATACGGCATACAGTTCACTTGGATTAACTATGTGTGATTAGGCAACACAATTGAAACGGTTCAACTGAACAAGATGTGTGTGATTCATGGCAAACAGGTCCGTAATCAGAAATGTGTGAGAAGAGCAATAATAACACAGACGATTGCTGCTAATAAGCCATGTGATTTTCTCTGTCTACATAAGAATAACATGTATATATATAACTGAAATAAACATCCAATTACATAAGTGACTATACAGATCATTCTGTCACATCCCTAGCTTCTGGTTTGCTCTGAGCTAGCTAGTCATGTGTTGCATCATGTTTAAATTTTTTCCTAAAATTGAAATGGGGATGCTCAAACCCTAGCATTAAATCAATTCAACTAGGGTCAAAATAAAATCTTTTTCAATGAACCCAAAATGCCCTCTGAAAATGTTCATGATTTCTGGTAAAGGTGAAAACCTCTGCCAAAAATGATGCACATATTTCTAGGCCATTCTGGATTTTTGAATTAACACATATTGTATTTGAGTTGGAGCAAATATATGTTATATATATTTTTAATGCTTCAATAATTCTGATATTTTGTGAGGGGCTCTAGAATATTACTTTCAGTCCCTGCAAAAATTATTGGAAGAAACAAAAATGGTTTAGTGCTTGAACTAAATCAAAACAGATTGAAATAAATAGAAAACAACAATTAAAATAGAAACAGAGAAGGAGGGGGTACCTGTTACTTACCTGGCCCAGCAGAGAAGCCAGCCCACCAGGCCCATGTGCCAGTCATCCTCAACCTCGTGCCAGTGGGCACGAGGGTGTGTGGCCGCAGCGCGCCGGCACGCGTCCCGGCCACCTCCTGCTTGCCGCTTCCCCCTCGACGCCCTGGTGAAGCCACGACACCCCCCCTGACCGCCCCTCTCTCTCTCTCTGCACCCCCTCCTCCCCTCTGCTCTCTCTCACTCGCCGAGCGCAGCCGCAGCCGCGCCACCGTAACGCCGCGGCCACCGTCTCCCCCTCGACCCCTCGCTGTGCTTGCGAGCTCCGCCTCGACCCTCTCTTCCTCCCCACCGATCCACGGCCCTCCGGAAGCCCTGCATCGCCGCCCACGTCGCCGTTCCCCTCCTCGGCCACCGGAGATCGTCGCCGTCGATTCGCTGCACTCCGGCCGCCCCCGAGCCCACTAACCCTCCCTACAGCTCCGCGGTGAGCCTCCATGCAGAACCCCTCTCTCTCCCCTCGCGTTTGCAAGCTCTAGGCCATAGCTCCGCCGCGGCCGAACTCCGGCCGCCGCTGACCTCGTCACCGCCGTCACTACAGCCGTTTGAGCTCGTCTCGGAGCGTGTCACCGCACTCAGGAAGCCACCAGGAGCCTAACGCTTATCCTAACTCGCCCTCCCGTGCACCACAGCGCCAACCCCGCACTCACCGAACTCCGGCGCCGCCGCGAGCTCCGTTCCGGCGAGCCCCGGCGTCCCCGCAGCCTCCCACCTACCCCATCAGATGCGGGAGAGCCCGGGCTACGCCCCGGTGCCCTCAGCGCGCGAATCCGATGCCCCTAGCGCAAGTCCGGCGTGCTCCGCCGTGCTCTGTGGTCACCGCCGGCCAAACTCCGGCGGGCGGATGTGGCCACTTAGTTAGGGGCTAATCACCCTATGAGCCAGTGCCATGTGGGCCCCTGCGCCTAATTAGGATTAGTATTTTTTCTGTTTAGTTTAGTCTAATTGCAGTGGCCCCACGCGTCAGTTTTGACCGTGCTGGCGTGGCCGTTGACTGGGCCCACCCGTCAGCGGCACTAAGCAGCCCCAGTCACTAACCAGTGGACCCCACTGGTCAGGTTTGACCTGAATCTGCCCCGTTGACCTGATGACATCAAGGTGATGTCATGCTGACGCATTAAATGATTTTCTGGATTTAAAATAAATCAGAAAATCCAGAAAATTGTATAAACTTCTAAAATTCATAGAAAATTAACCGTAACTCCAAATTAAATAATTTATATATGAAAAATTATCAGAAAAATTCAAGGAATCCATCTGTACCATTTTCATGCATGTTAGAACAACTTATAGCTGCTGTTTAGCACAAATCAATTAAATGGCATTTGAATAATCACATATGGAGTTTGAATTTGAATCTTGTATTCAAACCAACTTCATTTAATCTGTTGCTAGTTGCATTAGCCCAAAACACATTCATTTTGCCATGTCATGAGCATGCATCATATTGTGCATTGCATTGATTGTGTTCCCTTCTGTGTTGCCGGTATTTGTCCCCTCTCGATAGACGTGATACCGATGATGTGATCGTTGACACTGATGAAGACTCAATGTTATCTTCAGAAGTGCCAGGCAAGCAAAAACCCCTTGTTCATTCCGATACAATCCTACTCTCTCGCTCCTGCTCTCTTTTAATGCATTAGGACAACACCGATTCATCTGTTACTTGCTGCGGTAGCTGAACCCCTTTATCCTCTGCATGACCTGTCATTGCCACAGTAAATAGATGAAACCCACTAGCATGAGTAGGAGTTGTTTGAGCCCTGTTGTGCCTACTCATTCATGCTTGTTTGTCATGCCTGCTACTGCTTAGAGTTGTGTCAGGTCTGATTCATCCGGGATGAATCAGAGGTGTGTGAACATGTCCTACTGTGTGTGAGCTAAGTGTGTGAACACGATTTGGTAAAGGTAGCGGTGAGAGGCCATGTAGGAGTACATGGTGGGTTGTCTCATTGCAGCCGTCCTCAGGAACTGAGTTCTGTGGTTGTGATCCATGATTCAGCTACTACCATACATTGGGCCCTGAAATATGACCCCGCTCGACTTCTTATTCACCCTCGTCCTCTGTCCAGGAGTTGCAAGTAGTTTCTGGTGTTTGTAGTATGCTGGAGGCCGTGGACAGCGCTGACCGTAGGGGTGGGCTGTGATGCGGTAGGCACGTGGCCGGGTAAACCGGGCGCCCGTTTGGTGTCACGGAACCCTGTTCACATCGTTTGGGGCTGTGAGCGAAACTCCGGCCGGATCTCCTCATGGATGGAACCCGAATAGGCGATAAACCTGGACTAGAGACTTGAGTGTTTAGGTAGGTCGTGGTCTACACCCATGTCGGCTTTCGCTTGAAGTCTGCCGAGCACATGTCGTGTGCAGACGCTAAGTGGTGGAAACATGTATGAAGAAGTACACCCCTGCAGGGTTAACATCATCTATTCGAATAGCCGTGTCCACGGAAAAGGACTTCTGGGTTGCTTATATCAGTTCATAGACAAGTGAAAGTGGATACTCTAAAATACGCAAGATAAGCGTGAGTGCTATGGATGGCGTTCTCGTAGGGAGACAGGAGCGGATCCATAGTGGTGTATTGATATGGTGAATATGTGGACTCGTGTGCGCCACCTCAAGGAGTTGCTTGCAGTCGTAGTTTAGGATAGCCACCGAGTCAAAGCTGGCTTGCTGCAGTTAAACCCCACTATCCCCTTGTTGAAAATGATGCATATGTAGTTAGTTCTGATGTAAGTCTTGCTGGGTACAATTGTACTCACGTTTGCCTATTTTATGTTTTGCAGAGAGACTTCGGTCTCACTAGTAGTTTCGCGTGGACTTCGATGTTTAGCTTGTTACCTCAGCTACGATCTTGTGCCCTCGGCAGTATTTGGTAGATAGTCAGGCTTCTCAGCCTTTTTCATTTATAGATGTCTGTACTCAGATATGATAGCTTCCGCTTGTGCTTTGTTTTGTATGCTCTGAATGTTGGGTCGTGAGACCCCTGTTTGTAATATCTCGCTCCTCGGAGCCTATTGATAAATTACTTGAGTCATAGAGTCATGTTGTGATGCCATGTTGTATTTGCACATATCGAGCATATTGTGTGTATGTTATTGAAATGCTTGGTATGTGTGGGATCTGACCATCTAGTTGTTTATCTTTAGTAGCCTCTCTTACGGGGAAATGTCTCCTAGTGTTTCACTGAGCCATGGTAGCTTGCTACTGCTCCGGAACACTTAGGCTGGCCGGCATGTGTCCTTCTTCGTTCATGTGTCTGTCCCTTCGGGGAAATGTCACGCGATGAATACCAGAGTCCTGTTAGCCCGCTACAGCCCGGTTCATCGGAGTCCTGCTAGCCCAGTGCTACAGCCTGGATTCACTCGCTGATGACTGACACGTTCGATGCTGGGTCATGAATGCCTGTCCCTGTAAGTCTGTGCCACTTTGGGTTTACGACTAGCCATGTCAGCCCGGGCTCCTTATCATATGGATGCTAGCGACACTGTCATATACGTGTGCCAAAAGGCGCAAACGGTTCCGGGCTAAGGTAAGGCGACACCCATGGGAATACCGTGCGTGAGGCCGCAAAGTGATATGAGGTGTTACATGCTAGATCGATGTGGCATTGAGTCGGAGTCCTGACAGCGTTGGTATCAGAGCTTGACTGCCTGTAGGATTACCAAGCCAAACTGGTCGAAGTTGAGTCTAGAAATTCTTTAGTTATATAAGGGAATTGATTGTGGGATGGAACGTAAGGCTCTTTTTACTCCTTATACCTTATGCCTTCTGATCTAAGTCATCATCTTCTCTTCTACGGGGATTAAGAACTAGGCTATCTCTTCTTTCTGTCAGGATCACGCGTTACTAATCAGTAGACTTATAAGATTGTTGGATTCAAGCCTCAGTTCAGTTCCTACTATCTTCTGTATGTTAACTGTTGATCTCGAAACCTTGATATTGTGCTCCTGAGTGGTTATGCCACCATTTTGTGATTGTCTCAAATCTTTTTGAGCAATTATAGCCGTTATGCTGTCCGAGTCATCCCAGGTTTCTAAATAGTTTGAAGCATTTGCAAATCTTTTCTTCCCGTTTCAATGTTCCCATGGGCCAGATTAACCACACTAATCAGTGAGTTGAGGTACTCCGTTACCTTGACATATATGTTGGAGATATTATTATGACCCTAGGTGTCTTAGGGGATCACCTAGTAATCCAGTCGTGCCTTGTGTTCCCAGTGTGAAGATTCTGGCCTTTATTATCGAAAGCATCCTGTGATGCCATTTAGTTAGTAGGCATTCTATTCCTGGGTTCTTGAACCCGAGATTCACTCTACTTACTTCATGTTGATAGTGTTTGCTAGTCCCTTTAGGATAGTAGTAACCTTGCGATAGTCCTCGAGGTTCGGGGTACATCCTTCTTCCAATTACCATGAACCATTCTTGGCAGGAGTTCTTCTGAACCAAAAGATGACAACAAGAGTGCCGTCGATGAGTTCTCCATGCTATATTGTGGCTCTGCCAGTTCTACCTTTCTGCATGGGTTATCCGGAAGAAATATGTTGAACTTCGTTCGACGTGCTAATCCATGCATCCACAACTCAGAAAATCATATGTTCTTTTGAGTTGTCCCATCTTAGTTGTTTCTGACCTTCGTCTATCAATTGATAGTCAAGAGTATGCGTGCGTTCGTTTATCGATGCCTATTACTCTTGTGGTCCGTCAAGCCATTCTATCGCGGAATGACTAGGAGAAACAAACTCCAGTACCTCTTCCATATCCAGGATTGGGTCAAAGAAGTTGTGCTCCGCAGAACAAATTGCTAATCCAGCTTTTGATTCTGTTCTACCCTGAAGTATTACCGTCTTATGTCAGGATTTTCATGAGGATTGCACCGGCTCTTGTGAATTCTTGATGTAGTGATACTTCTCGCCATCATTATTCATCCCTCGGTTCCGTGTTGTCGCAACCGGAAGGCCGACAAGTGAATCGTGATGTGTGAATTCAATACTCCTAGCAACCTTGTTGCTTGGTAGTTAATGGACAATAATTTCATTCTTAGCGTGTTGGTTTTGAATCATCATTCTAAGGTTGATTATGCTACCTAGTCCTTATTTCGGTGCACCCTTCGATTGATGAGTTAGGATCTTGTCAAGTCCTCACTCATTTGATCATATCGTCTTGCCCTCAAAAGCGAGATTGTTCTCGAGCTTAGTAACATATCGGTGGTTCGTGATTTTCCGAATATCTTCTCGATAGTATCACCAGGTTGTCACCTGACTGTTATGTTAAGCTCGTGATCAAGTTGGTTTATTCCTGTAAACCACCCCTTCTCCAAGAATCCGTGTTGGATACCCTGAGCTAGTTGGATAAGCTAAACAACAACTTGGAGAGTTGGAAGATAGAAGCTTGTCCGATATAGTTCATTATAAGGGATGTCTTGTATGTGTGTTGAAGAAAGTTGATATTTTCATCGACTGAACCTCGTGATCAGTTAATGGACCTATCATTTTATCCAACCTTTGATTGGAGTATGGGCTATCATCCAATCAGACCAGAACCAACAATATTCATAATGTTGTCTTACTCGTGGTTGATCCCTCGAGTATACACCATTATACCTTTTGGGTCTGACCAATGCTATCACCGTGTTCACTTAACTATGGAATTCCTTTTAAAAGGAAACCCAGATGAATTGTTGTTGAGCCCATTGACAACATCCTTATCTCCTCCATGATTTTGTTGAACATTAAGTTAGTGTTGGAAACTTTTGAAGCATTTTCTTCATGCTAGCTCATGAAGTATTTGTTTGATGAAAGGAGTGACTTCCTCTTATACACGTGCATTTGGTGAAAGTTGCCACCGTGAATTTGAGAAAGTTAGTTTTGCTTCCTCTGGGATCATCCCAAGTCAGTCATGCATATGTGCGAAGTATTCTATGGTTTGGAGACTTGCAACCTTCATTCCATATGTGTTCCGAGCACACCAAGCCACTGATTGATTTGTTCAAGGAGAAGAAGTTCCTTCTTAAGAGCATGCCTTATGCAAGGACTTCAGTATCCTCGATTATGGTTCCCCACCTGAACTCGGTAGTGTTTTGTTGTAAGACTACCATGTGATAATGTTTTGTCTAGGACAACGTGTTCACGTGTTTGTAGCAGAACCAACTCATGTTTTGGAGCTTGCTATCGTAGCTCATCTCCCGAGAATCCCGCAACGTCATCTCGTCGATTTGTGTTGCAAACTTTCATTTTTATTCCTAGACTCGATGAGTCTGGAATATCCTGACACCAACCAGATCTGAATCTCAGGCAGATATGATGGTTGGAACATTTCCCAAGAACTATAATATTGGTCCCTCGATAACCGGTAAGGTGGATGTCGTGGCCAACACACCCAGCCGAAAGACCTATTATTGTAGTATCTTGATTGAAGAAGTTGGCCACCTTCCCATAAGGATTTCGTAGGATTTACCTCCGTAACTGTTCCTTATGGATTCTATTGCTCCCAAAGTCCGACCTTTTACTTGATGTTCTAGTTATCAAACCATATCTATGAATGGGTTACGCTAGCACATCAAGGAGAACATTAGAAGCAGAGTGCTAAATGTCTCTCAGTCGATCATCCAGATTTTATTTCCTTGGCCCCGCCAAGGGTGAAATTTGAGAAGGTGTTATCTTCCTTTGCATCTGCATCCTCCATCACCATTCATCATGGTAGCAAGTTGTGTTGCCAGGATCCTTGACACGGATATTGGTAGAATCTTGATGAATGTGGAAATGCTCAAGTTCTTGAGAGCACGCACAAGCGCTACGTGTTATCATCGGCACTAACTGGGTTTGCTCTCAGTTTCCTCGGCAATGCTATGACCTATTCAAACAGTGAATTCACTCTTTATTGTTGGGTTCTTCCCCAGTTACCAGAATCATTCCTAGCATTTGCATTTTGTTCCTAGCTTGCACCGCCAATGTGCCATTCTACCATGGGTCTCTTCCATTTCCGGTGGGAAGGAAATTCATCCATTACGTTGTCTTCAACAAGGTAATCCACATCATCCAAGTCCGAGTATGCCATTCTACCGACCCCCTCCGAACGATCGTTGTGAATTGCCTTAGGCTGGTATGAAGAGTTCCAATGATCTTTGAATCAAAAGTAATTCTTTTTGCCACTTAAGGAAATAATCTACGAATCACCCTCCTTCAGGATGTTTCGTCGTGGTATCATAGCAACTCAACTCCTCGCTACGTAGACAATCGTTTACCACCTTCTTAAGTGTGGAATTATTGTCTACCTAGTGAACCTTCGTCATCCGTTTCTTTCCACCCCTCTTGATGTGTATCTCGTGTCTCAACCCGAGAGATGGTCCTATGTCTCATTCCGTGAGTTGTTCGATCTTCGAGGAGATCGACCCTTCTAGAGTCTCCTTCTTCCCTCCATGTCATGTTGGCAGGATTTCTCAGAGCAAGACATCAAGACAATGATGGTGATCGAATCAACGTTCATTCGAAGCGCAACCTGGATCGTGAAGATTATACTAGTTTGCGTTTCCCCTTCATCCTACCCTACACTTGAATCTCGAGTCGAGATTCTTGTTTAGTGGGGGTGAGTTGTCACATCCCTAGCTTCTGGTTTGCTCTGAGCTAGCTAGTCATGTGTTGCATCATGTTTAAATTTTTGCCTAAAATTGAAATGGGGATGCTCAAACCCTAGCATTAAATCAATTCAACTAGGGTCAAAATAAAATCTTTTTCAATGAACCCAAAATGCCCTCTGAAAATGTTCATGATTTCTGGTAAAGGTGAAAACCTCTGCCAAAAATGATGCACATATTTCTAGGCCATTCTGGATTTTTGAATTAACACATATTGTATTTGAGTTGGAGCAAATATATGTTATATATATTTTTAATGCTTCAATAATTCTGATATTTTGTGAGGGGCTCTAGAATATTACTTTCAGTCCCTGCAAAAATTATTGGAAGAAACAAAAATGGTTTAGTGCTTGAACTAAATCAAAACAGATTGAAATAAATAGAAAACAACAATTAAAATAGAAACAGAGAAGGAGGGGGTACCTGTTACTTACCTGGCCCAGCAGAGAAGCCAGCCCACCAGGCCCATGTGCCAGTCATCCTCAACCTCGTGCCAGTGGGCACGAGGGTGTGTGGCCGCAGCGCGCCGGCACGCGTCCCGGCCACCTCCTGCTTGCCGCTTCCCCCTCGACGCCCTGGTGAAGCCACGACACCCCCCCTGACCGCCCCTCTCTCTCTCTCTGCACCCCCTCCTCCCCTCTGCTCTCTCTCACTCGCCGAGCGCAGCCGCAGCCGCGCCACCGTAACGCCGCGGCCACCGTCTCCCCCTCGACCCCTCGCTGTGCTTGCGAGCTCCGCCTCGACCCTCTCTTCCTCCCCACCGATCCACGGCCCTCCGGAAGCCCTGCATCGCCGCCCACGTCGCCGTTCCCCTCCTCGGCCACCGGAGATCGTCGCCGTCGATTCGCTGCACTCCGGCCGCCCCCGAGCCCACTAACCCTCCCTACAGCTCCGCGGTGAGCCTCCGTGCAGAACCCCTCTCTCTCCCCTCGCGTTTGCAAGCTCTAGGCCATAGCTCCGCCGCGGCCGAACTCCGGCCGCCGCTGACCTCGTCACCGCCGTCACTACAGCCGTTTGAGCTCGTCTCGGAGCGTGTCACCGCACTCAGGAAGCCACCAGGAGCCTAACGCTTATCCTAACTCGCCCTCCCGTGCACCACAGCGCCAACCCCGCACTCACCGAACTCCGGCGCCGCCGCGAGCTCCGTTCCGGCGAGCCCCGACGTCCCCGCAGCCTCCCACCTACCCCATCAGATGCGGGAGAGCCCGGGCTACGCCCCGGTGCCCTCAGCGCGCGAATCCGATGCCCCTAGCGCAAGTCCGGCGTGCTCCGCCGTGCTCTGTGGTCACCGCCGGCCAAACTCCGGCGGGCCGATGTGGCCACTTAGTTAGGGGCTAATCACCCTATGAGCCACTGCCATGTGGGCCCCTGCGCCTAATTAGGATTAGTATTTTTTCTGTTTAGTTTAGTCTAATTGCAGTGGCCCCACGCGTCAGTTTTGACCGTGCTGGCGTGGCCGTTGACTGGGCCCACCCGTCAGCGGCACTAAGCAGCCCCAGTCACTAACCAGTGGACCCCACTGGTCAGGTTTGACCTGAATCTGCCCCGTTGACCTGATGACGTCAAGGTGATGTCATGCTGACGCATTAAATGATTTTCTGGATTTAAAATAAATCAGAAAATCCAGAAAATTGTATAAACTTCTAAAATTCATAGAAAATTAACCGTAACTCCAAATTAAATAATTTATATATGAAAAATTATCAGAAAAATTCAAGGAATCCATCTGTACCATTTTCATGCATGTTAGAACAACTTATAGCTGCTGTTTAGCACAAATCAATTAAATGGCATTTGAATAATCACATATGGAGTTTGAATTTGAATCTTGTATTCAAACCAACTTCATTTAATCTGTTGCTAGTTGCATTAGCCCAAAACACATTCATTTTGCCATGTCATGAGCATGCATCATATTGTGCATTGCATTGATTGTGTTCCCTTCTGTGTTGCCGGTATTTGTCCCCTCTCGATAGACGTGATACCGATGATGTGATCGTTGACACTGATGAAGACTCAATGTTATCTTCAGAAGTGCCAGGCAAGCAAAAACCCCTTGTTCATTCCGATACAATCCTACTCTCTCGCTCCTGCTCTCTTTTAATGCATTAGGACAACACCGATTCATCTGTTACTTGCTGCGGTAGCTGAACCCCTTTATCCTCTGCATGACCTGTCATTGCCACAGTAAATAGATGAAACCCACTAGCATGAGTAGGAGTTGTTTGAGCCCTGTTGTGCCTACTCATTCATGCTTGTTTGTCATGCCTGCTACTGCTTAGAGTTGTGTCAGGTCTGATTCATCCGGGATGAATCAGAGGTGTGTGAACATGTCCTACTGTGTGTGAGCTAAGTGTGTGAACACGATTTGTTAAAGGTAGCGGTGAGAGGCCATGTAGGAGTACATGGTGGGTTGTCTCATTGCAGCCGTCCTCAGGAACTGAGTTCTGTGGTTGTGATCCATGATTCAGCTACTACCATACATTGGGCCCTGAAATATGACCCCGCTCGACTTCTTATTCACCCTCGTCCTCTGTCCAGGAGTTGCAAGTAGTTTCTGGTGTTTGTAGTATGCTGGAGGCCGTGGACAGCGCTGACCGTAGGGGTGGGCTGTGATGTGGTAGGCACGTGGCCGGGTAAACCGGGCGCCCGTTTGGTGTCACGGAACCCTGTTCACATCGTTTGGGGCTGTGAGCGAAACTCCGGCCGGATCTCCTCATGGATGGAACCCGAATAGGCGATAAACCTGGACTAGAGACTTGAGTGTTTAGGTAGGTCGTGGTCTACACCCACGTCGGCTTTCGCTTGAAGTCTGCCGAGCACATGTCGTGTGCAGACGCTAAGTGGTGGAAACATGTATGAAGAAGTACACCCCTGCAGGGTTAACATCATCTATTCGAATAGCCGTGTCCACGGAAAAGGACTTCTGGGTTGCTTATATCAGTTCATAGACAAGTGAAAGTGGATACTCTAAAATACGCAAGATAAGCGTGAGTGCTATGGATGGCGTTCTCGTAGGGAGACAGGAGCGGATCCATAGTGGTGTATTGATATGGTGAATATGTGGACTCGTGTGCGCCACCTCAAGGAGTTGCTTGCAGTCGTAGTTTAGGATAGCCACCGAGTCAAAGCTGGCTTGCTGCAGTTAAACCCCACTATCCCCTTGTTGAAAATGATGCATATGTAGTTAGTTCTGATGTAAGTCTTGCTGGGTACAATTGTACTCACGTTTGCCTATTTTATGTTTTGCAGAGAGACTTCGGTCTCACTAGTAGTTTCGCGTGGACTTCGA
>NC_041392.1:149076969-149087620 GCF_002162155.2 Triticum dicoccoides | reverse complement strand
TTGCACATATCGAGCATATTGTGTGTATGTTATTGAAATGCTTGGTATGTGTGGGATCTGACCATCTAGTTGTTTATCTTTAGTAGCCTCTCTTACGGGGAAATGTCTCCTAGTGTTTCACTGAGCCATGGTAGCTTGCTACTGCTCCGGAACACTTAGGCTGGCCGGCATGTGTCCTTCTTCGTTCCTGTGTCTGTCCCTTCGGGGAAATGTCACGCGATGAATACCAGAGTCCTGTTAGCCCGCTACAGCCCGGTTCACCGGAGTCCTGCTAGCCCAGTGCTACAGCCTGGATTCACTCGCTGATGACCGACACGTTCGATGCTGGGTCATGAATGCCTGTCCCTGTAAGTCTGTGCCACTTTGGGTTTACGACTAGCCATGTCAGCCCGGGCTCCTTATCATATGGATGCTAGCGACACTGTCATATACGTGTGCCAAAAGGCGCAAACGGTTCCGGGCTAAGGTAAGGCGACACCCGTGGGAATACCGTGCGTGAGGCCGCAAAGTGATATGAGGTGTTACATGCTAGATCGATGTGGCATTGAGTCGGGGTCCTGACACATTCACACATACCTCAATAAACAATTGCATGCATTCTAAAGTAGGAGAAACGATCGTCTAGTCATCTACTTATTGTGAAGCTCCCGCCACTGCTATGTGGCTCAATCCCTCGTCTGGGGCAGGAAGAAGACAATTCCTCATGTCAACAATCCGCCTGTACATCTCGTAGCTTGTGTACGCGTCCTTGGCTGTGTACTTGACGTGTTGTTCATCTAGTCTCTCATGCCAAACACCGTTCCAGGTGTTCTTGTCCGTCTTGCTCTCTTCCTTCATTTTCGAGTAGGGGTCGATGATGGCCAAGGAGAGGTCAACCAGGGATTTTAATTTGTTGTTGTCGCTGCCCCAGTCCTTGTAGTGGTGCTGGATGTTGACAAGATTCGGGCATTTCATGCCAGAAACTTTGAGCGCTTTTAGATCATTGGTGGTGTCCACCATAGCGAAACTGTTATCGGAGCTGTTGATAAACCTGAAGAAACGCTCGCAAGGCATTGTGGCCAGGTGGTAGTGGTAGATGAGGATGTCATGTCGCACGCACAACTGGGCGATGGCAACCTTTTGATCGTGCCTGGCACGTCCTATGGTGTACTTGAGGTCGAAGCCGACCACTTAGTACTTGTCCTTGGCAAGGAACTGCTCCATAGTTTGGATGGAGCTCTCCACCAACACCGGATCGTTCTTGTACACCATCTAGAGAGCCTTCCCCTCACGTGGGTGTCCACGACGTGATGTGCGGCGAACTGCCCGTCATTGTCGTCGTCGGCGCTAAGAGCGCCATTGGAGCCACTGGGAGCGCCATTGGAACCGCTGGATGTACTCTCTGTATGTGTCGTCATGGGTGTGCTTATTGTGTCATGTGACGCGATAGATGAAGGTAAATGGCCACAGGAATAAAAGGGGGCCGGACGGCCTGGATTCTTGGTGCGTCCGCATGGAAGTTTTTGTGTCGGGTAACTGCATCATCGCGCCGTGCCCGGAGCAACCGCATGCACACGAATGTGAGTGATCGTGCACCGGCCGCAAACACTGGCAGCGCGCATCGAGGGACGAGGGTAGAGCACCCAGAGGGACGCGAGAGCAGAGTGCGCGCGGCGGTACACGAGTAGAGCATTCCGCGACCGCCTCAACCGCAAGCAACCACACGCATAGAGTCGTTGAACACACAGGAAATGGTCGCCTACAAGCCGGTCGATAGTTGCATCGCTGCGTAGAGAGCGGCCGTGTGCTACTACCTCCGACTTGGTCTATAGCCCCGTTTATATTATGTGCCATACTTTGCCCTTAAATTTAACCAACGAAATGTTAATGCATGTTATAAAAATATATAATTAGCAACTATGTTCAAATACAAATCTAGCTATATAATCTTTGGCGACATGCATTCGTATTTTATTAGTTAAATCCTACTTGTAAATCAGGACGGGGGTATAGTAGGTAATTAAACCACAAATGTTTTTGTATTAACCGTATGTGTACATGGCCTTTCGTCCTCCTCTCGCGCGTCTTGTCACCCCGCTGCTGCAGACGGCTTACAACGCAAGCTTGCGTAGCGCGCGGGGGTGTTCTTTTGGCCAAACGGTGGCTCGAAGTGGCGCCAATGAATCGTTGGTGAGCCTGTTCCCGCGCAACCTCACAGGTTCCCACGCTAGCTTCCCTCCCGACTCGGTGAAATTCCCCAAAATCCCAATGTTTACTAGCCTGCTATATAAACCCTCATGGTCGGCGAGTCCTGAGTCGCATTTTCCCCTCCCTCCCTGTAGCTTATCTCGTCTGCTTCTCCCACAATTGCCAATGGCACCGGTCTGTCGTCGTCGCTCAGCCACTCCGCCGTCATCAAAGGATAGCTCCAGCTCGGAGGCTACACCGCAACGGCGGCGCAGTCCCCGGCGTAGTGTAGTGCGTGTGGCGTCCCTGTTGGGTGTGCGTGGAACACCCACCACACGCTCCGCCGCCTCTGCCCCGTCGGTAGCTGTTGCTGGCCGCCGTTGCTGCCACACCACAGTCGAAAGCCGGGGCCATCACCCGCTCCACTGTCGCGTCCCGAAGGCGGGAGGTGGCCATCGTGGCTGCCACCCCACTGTCGGCCATCACCCACTCCGCCATCGCGGCCCGAAGGCGGGAGGTGGTGGTCGTGGCCGCCTACCCATGGTCGGCCGCCATGCCCGCCAGCCCACCGTCGACCATCGGGGTCATCACCCGCTCCACCAGCGCCGCCCGAAGGCGGGAGGCGGAGGTGGAGGCCCACACATGCGTCAGCGACTTTGCGCGCTACATCGAGTTCCTGCGGGAGGAGGAGGAGCGCCTCGTAGAGCATGCAAAGAGCCTTACCACCACCATGGCTGCGGCACACACCGCCTCAAAGGCGAGGAATCAGGAGATCTATGAGGAGAACCACCGCTTCGAGAGGGGTCGTCTGGAGCGGCAGAGGGCGTTCGAGGTGAGCGTCGCTGAAGCTGCAGTAGCAGCAGGCACCGTATACAGTTGTCCAGCTCGTCGGTAGACTCCTCCTCCTCTGCCTCTTACTGAGTGCGCTCGACAGAGGAGAGGTTGCCGGAAGTAGTACAAAGCCCCTCCGTAGTAGTAGTATTTAGGGGCTATTTTGTTCAGTTCATCTGACTATAGATGTGTTGGAAGAATATAACGTACTTAAAATTAGCTAGTATATATAGTTGAACTAGCTATTTCAATACGTGGTTTGCAACAATTGGGGAAACATTTGGTCAGTTCAGCTGTCGAGTTGAACAGTTTGTATACAGAATGACTGCTTAATCTACGAATGAAATCTATGCTTAATTACTGAATTTTAGTTGCAAAAAATAGATGGTGCTATTGATTTTTAGCTGCATATTTTGAAAAGTCGCAGTTTTATAAGGATTGACAAATGGCAATGTTACTAGATCAACAAATTTCAATCTTTCTAGTTTGACAAATGCCAACATACCCAATATGACAGTTGCAAATCTTACCAAATTGTTTGTACGTGGTTGCACAAGGGTCATCCAAAACAACCATTTGCATTGAAGGGATGCACAAATCCTGCTCGAACATTTCCTCTTGGCTTCCTGGGGAAGCTGTCGGTTTGCATGTGGGTGTTCTAACTAAAATGTTTGCGATCAGGAGCTGCACAAATCCTGCTCGACACATTTTCCCTTGGCTTCCGGGGAAGCTATCGGTTTGCATACGGGTGTTCTAACTAGCGATGAGTGTTTTATATTTGAAAACCATTGACCTTTTTTCAAAAGAAAATCGTTTGTTAAGTTTGTACTTTAAGAGAGAAAAACTCAAGTTCGTTCAAACCATATCTTTCATTTAGTCACACTGCGCATTGGAGGACAGCTTGCACGCCTCCTGTTCAGTCTAGCAGCTTTTCGCATGACACCTCCTATTGCTGTTAAAACCAAGACACGTGGCATCACATGAATGGTTAACAGAACGCACACGATTAGAATTATATAAACGTTTGAGATATTAAAGTGGTAGCTATTTTTTCAAAATGCCTTTGTTGTTTGTTATTCGAGTGCGCCTTCTCTCAAAATGGACATGAAAAATAGCACAGCATGTCGGGTGCCATTCCATGATTGCATACCAAGTCTCATGCATTTCAGACAAGTTTTGAATTTACTAGAATTTAAAAACAAAGTATCTCAACGTTTTGCCGGCAATCAACAGTGCCCTGGTGTTTGAAATTCATTCCCATTTCTTGCATGTGACCTAAGCATGCACCCAAGGACACATATTTGATTTTTCAACCAATTTATATGCACTGGAGCATGTGCATGTAGTTAAAATTTGAATTATGCACATAAAATGCTTAGAAAACCCAGCCAATGTATAAAAATGTCCAAATGAACCCCGAAAAATTCCAAAATTTAAGACAACACTCCTGTTGTTCTATGTTGACACTAGAATTTTTTTGAAAGCAATAAGAGGCAACATATATCATTTCGTCCCCAAAGGTGGCACGTTCCCTACCGAAACCATCAGGCTTGTTGTGAGAAGCTCTGGTTTGTGGGAAGCTTATGCCCAAACCTACCCCAAATGGGAAAAAAATTACCACAGCATGTTGATGTCGCTCCATGATAACATGCCAAGTTTCATGAATTTCAGACGAGTTTTGGATTTAGTAGAATTTAAAAATC
Source organism: Triticum dicoccoides (assembly GCF_002162155.2). Taxonomy (NCBI): domain Eukaryota; kingdom Viridiplantae; phylum Streptophyta; class Magnoliopsida; order Poales; family Poaceae; genus Triticum; species Triticum dicoccoides. The sequence continues at coordinate 149,082,920 of NC_041392.1, read as the reverse complement.
AGGTATCTCAATGTTTGCGGCCGAGTGACGGTGGCAGGGTGTTTGAAATTCATTCCCATTTCTTGCATGGGACCTAAGCATGCACCCAAAGATACATATTTGATTTTTCAACCAATTTATATGCACTGGAGCATGTGCATGTAGTTCAAATTTGAATTATGCACATAAAATGCCTAGAAAACCCAGTTAATGTATAAAAATGTCCAAACAAACCCCAAAAAATTTCATAATTTAACAAAACACTCATGTTGTTCTATGTTGACACTAGAAAAATTTTGAAAGCAATAAGAGGCAACGGATATCGTTTCTTCCCCAAATGTGGCACGTTCCCTACCGAAACCATCCGGCTTGTTGTGAGAAGCTCTGATTTGTGAGAAGCTTATGCCTAAACCTGCCCCAAAAGGGACAAATTTTTAACACGACATGTTGATCTCGCTCCATGATAGCATGCCAAGTTTTGTGAATTTTAGAATAGTTTTGGATTTACTAGAATTTAAAAACTAGGTATCTTAATGTTTGTGGCCGAGTGACGGTGGCAGTGTGTTTGAAATTCATTCTCATTTCTTGCGTGGGACCTAAGCATGCACCCAAGGACACGATTTGATTTTTCAACCAATTTATATGCACTCGAGCATGTGCATGTAGTTCAAATTTTAATTATGCACATAAAATACCTAGAAAACCCAGTTAATGTATAAAAATGACCAAACGAACCCCAAAAAATTCCAAAATTGAACACAACACTCCTGTTCTTCTATGTCGACAGTAGAAATTTTTTGAAAGCAATAAGAGGCAACGGATATTGTTTCATCTCGAAAGGTGGCACGTCCCCTACCGAAACCGTCACGCTTGTTGTGATAAGCTATGGTTTGTGAGAAGCTTATACCCAAACCTGCCCCAAATGGAACAAAAATTTTACCAAAGCATGTTGATGCCGCTCCATGATAGCATGCCAAGTTTCATGAATTTCAGAAGAGTTTTGGATTTACCAGAATTTAAAAACTAGGTATCTCAATCTTTACGGCCGAGTGACGGTGGCAAGGTGCTTGAAATTCATTCTCATTTCTTGCATGGGACCTAAGCATGCACCCAAGGACACATATTTGATTTGTTAACCATTTATATGCACGGGAGCATGTGCATGTAGTTCAAATTTGAATCATGCACATAAAATGCCTAGAAACCCCGGTTAATGTATAAAAATGTCCAAACAAACCCCTAAAAATTCCAAAATTTAACACAACACTCCTGTTCTTCTATGTTGACACTAGAAATTTTTGAAAGCAATAAGAGGCAACGAATATCGTTTCATCCCCAAAGGTGGCATGTTCCCCACCGAAACCATCACGCTTGTTGTGAGAAGCTCTGGTTTGTGAGAAGCTTATACCCAAACCTGCCCCAAATGGGACACAAATTTTACCACGGCATGTTCCTGTTGGTCCATGATAGCATGCCAAATTTCATGAATTTCAGAAAAGTTTTGGATTTAATAGAATTTAAAAAGCAGGTATCTCAACGTTTGCCCAAGAGCCACGGTGCCACGGTGTTCGAAATTCATCCCCATTTTTGCATGCGACATTAGCATAAACCCATGGACACATATATGATTTTACAACCCATGTTGGTGCACCAGAGCATGTGCATGTAGTTTAATTTTGAATTGTGCACCTGAAATGGCTAGAAACCCAATTTAATGTATAAAATGTCCAAACGAACCCTGAATAATTCCAATTTTTTTACGACACACATATAGCTGCATGTTCACTGGAGATAAAAGTTCTAGCAATTCAAACACCGTCCATTGTCGTTGTGACCCCATCATGTAATTCAAATCAAGATGAAAAATCAAGTAGATCCCACATGGTTTATTATCACCAACCGTGTGAGATGCAGTACAAAATATCCTAGAACACTCTCGGTGTATAGTACGCCTATGGCTTACGCGAGAAGGTGCATCGGCTATAGTACGCAGCCGGCATGTCAAGCACACTAGCTCTCTCCCCAAATATCATTTCACTGTTAAATCGTCGCCAGTGAAAGATGGGGGCGTTGGCCCGCATTGCGAGGGCAACTTCGGCGGCTCACTCCAGCGAGAGCGCGGCCGCAGCCGCCATGCGCGTGCTAACAAGATGCATGAGCGCGGCCACAATCTGTGACCGGGCAGCCAGGGCAGTCCTAACGGCCGTTGTTGCTTATCAAGCGATGGCAGCAACATCTGCCTCAGGGATATTAATTGGCGAGAGCGGCACAACAGATGTCCGTTCCGCAGCGGCGGCCTTCGCCCTAATGAAGGCCGCCCACGCCCAGCTCATGGCAGTAACTGCACAAATCGAACGAAGCTTCTCCGACAATGGTCGACAACCCATGGCCGAAGAGTTGGCAACCATCGAGAGCATTCGAGCAGCCGTCTGTTCCTCCGGTGTATACCTTGCCACGACAGAGCCCGTCCAAGCCCATATCACGGCCACCCATGCCCAACTCATGGCGGCTTTTTCCAGAGAGACGGCGGACGCGGATGGCGAGATTCTTGCCGAGTATGGTGCGATGGATGCCACGGAGCCCCTTCCCCAGGAGACCGTTAGGCGCGAGCTGGACACGGAGGTGACAGCGAAGATTGACGAGCACCAGCCGTAGTAGTACTCTTTGTTTTGTTTAATTAAGAGCGTCGGTCTTTAATTTGTTAGAGTAATGTTTAGGTCAGCTAGCTCTATTTAATTGCTGAACTTGCTCGATTAAGAAGTGTGGGTGTGTTGTTGTCTCCTTTGTGTACCAAATTATGCAATGGCGTGGATGACCACAATAACTAGGGAAATTCGAACCAAAATTTTTGACGTTCAAACTCATCACACACGTGTTAAGCCATCTGAATCATTTTTGATGTTCACATATCGTACACAGTTCTGAATAAGGGACTGTGTCTGATGACACTTTGTGCGCCAGTTTTTTCGCTGAACCGATTCCAAATTTTCGGCTTTTGCGGCAATATCTACCTCCTCGCCCCTCCCCCTTACCAAAACCCACATTTCCTCGGTTTCCTCCTTCCTTTCCAAGTTGAAACCTTCACTCCTTGCTTGCAGCACCGCCTCCTCGCCGGCGACCCTCCTTCATGTTGCTCGGCCTCGTCTATCCAGGAAGGTAATCCACACCGACCCCCATCCTCCTCCTCCTCCTTCCACATCCCACATTTCCTGACCGCCGGTGCGACAGCTTCCACCCAAATCACCGACCCCTCCACCAAATAAGCGCTGCCCTAAGCCATGGTGCACGCGGTAAGCCAGGATCTCAAGGAGCATTTGGCAGTGGAGAAGCAAATCGCGGCCACATGTGCGGATGAGGTCGCGATGGCTGACATTCATGCCGACCCCCAGATCTTGGAGGAGCACCTTGCCATTTGCTAGCTGCGCCGGTTAAGCATGCTCGGTTTACCTATTGCATGTGCTGCTCCTGCCTTTCCTTAAAAATTCTAGTGCATTGTGCTATCTAATTTTACCATGCAATCTGTTGCTCTAGTGTATATGTTCTATATGTCATGCAGTGTGGTGCTCACTTATTAACTGGTTGGTTAATTAGTTGTCGTCTTCAGTTAACTATTTGGTTCAATTCTGCAAATGTGATGTTCAATTCTTCAGGCTGCAATTTTGTATTGTCTTCCATGTGAAAAATAAATCAAATTTATCTTTACAAAATACATGAGAAACAAATACAATTGCTATATTTCCAAGTTGTCAAGCATACTTGGTTTGGTTATACATTGTGCAATGTGGTGCTCAGTTAACGTTTGGTTGATTTGTTGTGGCGTTTAGTTAACAGTTTGGTTCAATTCTTCAATGCAATGTTCAATAGTTGTGGGTGCATTTTGTTATTGTATAACATGTCAGAAGTAAATCGAATTTGGTTGTACTAAATACATGAGAAACAAATACAATTGCTATATTTCCAAGTTGTTAAGCATGCTTGGTTTGGTTAACTGTCTGAACTTCTATTAGGAGTATGCTATATTGTGCAATATGGTGCTCAGTTAACGTTTCGTTCATTTGTTGTGGTGTTTAGTTAACAGTTTGGTTCAATTCTGCAATGCGATGTTCAATTGTTGTGGGTGCATTCTGTTATTGTATACCATGTGAGGAATAAATTGAATTTGGCTGTACTAAATACATGAGAAACAAATACAATTGCTATATTTACAAGTAGTTAAGGATTCTTGGTTTTGTTAACTGTCTAATCTTCTATTAGGAGTATGTTATATTGTGCAATGTGGTGCTCAGTTAATGTTTGGTTCATTTGTTGTGGTGTTTAGTTAACTGCTTGGTTCAATTCTGCAATGTGATGTCCAATTATCGTAGTTAGAATTTTGTATTGTTGTGCATGTGAGAAATAAATCGAATTTGGCTGCACTTACTTCATGAGAAACATATACAAGTGCTACATTTCCTAGTTCTTAATCATGCTTGGTTTGGATAAATGGGTTTTCCATGAGGCTTGAATTAATCTGACGAATCTGCAATGTGCTTATTTTTCATACACATATTTTACTAATAGCATGCGAACCCTTACTTAACCTGATGAATAACTACCATATATGTGTTGCAGGGAAACAATTGAAAGCACTGAGGTTTACAATCGAGGTTAGCACATGCATGGTCCGTTGTCTAATAACACATTATTGTGCAATTGCATGAACCATTCTAATATTTAGGTTTTTAACAATTTGGTATTGCACATTTAGGTCCTGCTGTCAGAGGTTTTGACCCACTGTTCGACCCCTTTTGCATATGGGGAAATGAGTTGTCCATGAATATCAATCAAGTCAAGAAACTCAGAAGATTGTTGTTGCCATTAAGGGTAAAACGATGGGGTTGATCCATATTGCTTGAGTTTACTTTGTCTACATCATGTCATCTTGCTTAAGGCGTTACTCTGTTTGTTATGAACTTACTAACATAGATGCATGCTGGATAACAGTCGATTGGTGGAGTAATAGTAGTAGATGCAGACAGGAGTCGGTCTACTTGTCACGGACTTGAAGCCCATATACATGATCATTGCCATGAGTAACATCATAACCACTGTTCAAGATATCTTCCGATATGCCGATAAATCGGCCGATTTATCGCTTACCGCTGTTAGACCGATAAGATAAATCGGCTGATAAATCAGCCGATATGGCGATAAATCGGCCGATATGCCGATAAACTGGCCGATTTACCCCTTATCATGGGTTGACCGATAAGTTTCCGATAAGCGATATCCCCAACATTGATCATAACTACCGCTTTTTTATCAATTGACTGACAGTAATTTGTTTACCCATCATATGTTATGTGACCGATGTCGCCGCATCGCAAGTTGTCTTGTTGTCCCTAGCTATGCGAGAACGCATGCGGTGGAGACACGAGGGGCCAGGTGTTCCATGAGGCGAGGATGGGGGAGAGACCAAAGACAGTTGGGGAGCGTCAGCGGCGGTGGAATTCGTTGGGCTGCAATAAATGAAGGCATCGGGTGTTGTTTTGCCCAATGTTTCATTCGTGCATTGTTCGGTTAGGATAGAAGAACTCTGAGTGTAGTGCATCATAGGTCCTCGAACTATTTCACAGGTGTCACGTAGGTCCTCAAACTATAAAAATCGTCATCGGGTCCTCAAAGTGCAATATGTGTGTCATCCTGGTCCTCAAACTATTTCAAAGGTGTCACGTAGGTCATTGAACTATTCAGAGACGTCACATATATACACACTTATTACCCTTCAAGGATTTTCAAGGAACTACATGACACTTTTCATAGTTTGAGGACCTACTTGACACCTTTGAAATAGTTTGAGGATCTAGGATGCATTTCACTCAAGAACTCTCAATGCTCTCAAAATTGGAAGAGTGTTGAGGATTTCGGGTGCTCATCATAGATGTGAGTGTTCAGGGGATGCCCATTGGAAGGGCGTTCTGCAAAGATGTCGT
>NC_041392.1:149036062-149076627 GCF_002162155.2 Triticum dicoccoides | reverse complement strand
CTAAGTTCGGGTTATTCCTCGAAAACTAAAGCCTCGCTTGTGCCAAGACCAACAATACAAACATCAACTCTGGGGTAGCTATGGACTATAGCATCTTTTTTAGCTCATAGAAAACTAGGACCTGGTGAAGCTCTGATAAAAGCACTCTCTTTTAGGTGGACATCTGGTTGGAATTTGCTGGTGTGGCCCGGGAGTTTTCCAGACTTTGGATAAACCCAACAGGCCAAATGTTTCCTTCTTTCGTATTAGAGTCATTTTAAGGATGTCTCCAGACCAAGCACTAAGCAGCTAGCATGACACGGACACACAAGGCACGATCACCGGGCCCCTTCCTCCAAGCCCCATATGCCAAGTCGATCTCAAGGTAGACGTTTCCCCGATCTCACCATCTTGCTGTGGGCCACTCTCTCTCTCACGCTGTCACAGTGTCACACGCAGAAACACATGCACCTGTTGGCCTTCCACAACAGTACAACAGTGAATAGTTGGACCTGTTTTTTATAATGGACCATTTTATTGATGCCTTAACAGTGAAGAGGTGGATGCGAGAGAGATAAGATTCAGTAGTAGCTATTAGCTAAAGATAGAAGGAAAATTGATGCCTTTCTGTCGCAGACATACATCACCAAGGCAGATCTGGTTCCTCCAGTCCGCTGGTATATGCAGAAACCTACTCTAATTCACAAGAATTACGCTATAAGCTCACGCGTAAGAGAGAGTAGCCATAGGCAATGGCCGAGCTGGGGATGCATGCATGCATGGTTGGATCTTGGATGCAGGCTAACATGCATGAATGATAAAAGCAAAAGTTGTTGGTTGTCTCAGGTACCAAGACATGCAACAACTAATGCTCCAATTAATTAGCACTGATGAACCTTTCCTTTTCATCCCATATTTTTAGTGCGCACATACACACAGAAGTAGAGTATGTTGAACTATGTACTTACCCCGTTGTTGTAGCATGTGAACCAAGGTCATCTGTAGCATACACATGAGATATGGATAGTTAGACTTGGGGTGAGATGCTCTAGATTGCTGTGTGCCAAAATCGTTACTCGTGCAGTACCATCAAGATTTTCATGTACACATAAATGAAAACATTCGCATGTTACTAGACTAGCTCCAAGGATATTGGTGTGTACGCAGCAATATTCTACTTTTTCTTTGGGTGGGGATGGATGGCCACCAGTTTTTAAAGGCTTAAAGGGCACGTTGAATTCCATATCACCTTTTAGAAAAAGAGTGGAAAGAAGGGAAAAGACAATGAAACACAATCTACAGTTTCTAAGCTTTTTGTTATTCCAGCAGTACTGCAGTAACAGTGTTTGGTTTGGTACTAAAATAATACAGTACTGTGCATTATTGTTATGAAGGTCCATAACTATAATTATGAAACTTTCTTGTCGGCCCCAAGCTTAATAATATATTAGTACTGAAGTTCCTCCCAGAAGGCAATTTTTTTTCTTTGCGAAATCTCTATAGAAAGAAAATTAATGCATGGTGACAAGCTGGACACTAAACTATTTGGCATCTTGGTTGGTTGGATCGTATTTGACTGTAAAATGTATTAAAAAACACCTCGCATAAAGCAACATCTAGAAGGTAACTCGCATAAAATTGCTGCTGGTTCCTCTAAAAAAATTGTTTCTGGTTGCAACAATGCTATACCAGTGTTTGAACAAACATGATTGCCACACCCAGTCAACTAGTCCATCCGTCCGGAATTACTTATCAGAAAAATGAATGTATCTAGACATATTTTTGTTCTAGATATATTCATTTTTATTCATTTCTGCGACAAGTATTTCGGGACGGAGTACTACCAATCAGTGATCAGCATATATGCAAGAAATGTATTTGTAGATGCGCAGATGAATTGGTGCACTGAATTCTTAGAAAAAAAGGATGAGCATCAAGATTTGAGGCTATATTGATTACACATGTTGGGTATATTTGACATGGCATGACCTCATCAGTCATCAAAGCACAAAAGTATTTTCAGAATACAATTTTGTAGACAAGAGTCCTTCCATGCATGGCAAGAATAAGATGAACTTCGTAACAATAACCTAACTAAAATAGAGCCTTGAGTGTTAACAAACTAAAGCATCAAATGATAGAGAAGGTGGCATAACAGCTTAGCTAATGATGCATCTTTTAGTTTAATTGGCAAAAACACGAAAGCACCTAGAGTGTGTGCAAGGAGCCAAGATTAATTAGTAGCGTATGTCCTAATGAGTGTCCATGATGACAATGAGGCTGGGAATTGTGCCTTTCCTCTTGGTCAGGACAGGGGAGATAATCTTATAAAATCCATCCTTAAGGCCTAGTTAAGCATAACACCAAATGGTGTGGTGCCATGCTAATTATAGCAGCTTGTAAAGGGAGATAAGAGTGTCCATTAGTTTAATCTCTATGTTGTCACCAAGATCAGTAATGATAGTCCCTCGCTCATCGCGTTGTTGACGATGGAGATTCGAGAATGCTGAGATTATGAAAAGGGGCACTGCCAGCTTACTTTTATTGGGTTTGGCCGATTTGATTTAGTGGGTTTTCTTTTCAGTACACTAGCTAGCCTCATACTAAATATTTTTTCTAAGCTAAACCGCACATTAGGTCAGATTCAGTGACGGTTTTTAGCTACCAGCTAAATGTCCATGCAATGGTGCATACGTTACCTTTTCTTACTATATGTTAGCGGTTGTTTAAACGTTTGTGCCGCAATATTTTGAGGAGCTTTTTTTTAGAAGAAAAGGGCCCCTGCCCCGGTTTCATTTCATAGAAACGAAACCAAACATTTTTAGAGATTCGTGAAATAATGAATTAAGGAAGAAAGGATATGAGTCTACATTGTGTGGACTGTGGAAGATACGTTAATGGTGTCACAAGATGAATTAATGGTGTGTGCCTGTGTGGAACATATGTTACTTTCAATTGTTAGCACACAAGGTCCGAGAAGACGCTCAACTCCTTTCTGTGCGTCACGGTCGAGGAAAGAGACGTGACTCTGCATTGTCCGTGAGGTGGCCGAAGGGCCCCGGTCGGGGCGCGTCGTGAGTCATCAGCCATATCCCCAGCCCCGCACCATCCCAGGTGTCCATGCAGCCGGGAGTGCACCAGCCATGCATCCCCACCCAGGATACCGTCGTGCGCTGCCGTCCCGATCGCCGCCGCGCGTGCGGCCACGATCCTCCTCCGCTCCGTCGCGCCAACACATGTATCCTTCGCGCCTGCGTTTAACCTAAGCTTTGCATGGTTCTTGCCCATTTCGCGGTACGCCGGCAACGACGATCATGGCTGCACGCTGCAGCGGATGATGGCCGGTACGTCTGCCGCCTGCCAGTGGGCAGTGGCATTAGCAGCCCAAAGCACGTACGCGCTGCGCTGTTAATCTTGGCCGTACGAGCGCAGCCCCTGCTCCCGCTTCAGTCTCTGGGTGCATCGTTATGGCTTCCGTTATCCCTGCGCTGAGCGATCCTGCCCTGACCATATCTGCCGGCCGGCTCAATGGTACCGTGAATGCGTGATGAAGGCAGAGCAAGTCGGCAGCTGAACACAGCAGAGAGCGCCTGGGCTGTTATAATCGCCACGCAAAGCACACGCGATCCATCTCTCCATGGTCCTAACGCCAGTGTACCGCATGGACTGGTACGTCCTCGCAGTTACTCCGTACTGGCATTTTGGCTACGGATGACGTACGCTGTTTGTTTGTATATACCATTTTCAAGGCACGTAAGCAAGTTGTCGAACCACTAACTTGTGTTGTACTCAATTTGTTCCTAAATGTAAGGTGTTTTGGCAGTACGCATCATATTTCAGATTTTGATAAGATTCAGTTTAATTTGAGTACAGGTAGAAAATGCAAGGAAAGTTTTGATTTAGTTGAGATTTTAATAATATTTGATTTAATTTGGGTATTTGTAGGGAAAGAAAACAAAAGTTTCGATTTAGTTATAATTTTGGAAAATTTGATTTGACTGAATTACTAAAATTTTGGGAAAGCGCCGATTTGGTTTAGGTTAATCTAAGTTACTCTATTTATGTTGGTTTAAATTTTGTGCGGCATCGTTTGAGAGTACAAAAAATCAACAGAAACCGAGAAGCACGGGTCTTGCGTGCCGAAGCCCTTTCGGAACTGTATAGGAGCTCTTGAAACTAAATTGGAATGCGTTGAGAAGGCCTACTACTTTCCTTTCAATGGTCAAACCAGTAAATAATTCTTGAATCAAATTGTGTCAAGGCGGTGTAGAATATCACATCTTCAGGAAAAGGGCCTTTCAGTGCATACCACGATCATCCATAGGGCTCAAAATGCATGCTTAGGGCGTTCTTGATTTCCCGCCCTCTTTTCACGTTCCCAGATACCTGCCCAGTGGAGCATGGGTGAGGGCACGCAAACTTTAGTTCAAGTTCTGCATCATATTTGACTGCCCACAAAACTCCAGCTTGCCACCTTCTCCACTGTGTAAATTGCACTAACACGAGTTTGCTTTCCACCTTCAAATCTGTAAACTTGTTTAAAAATCCTTGAAATTTAACGAAAAAAATGAAAAAAAAATCAAATTCATTCACTTTTCTGAATCTTGAACTATTTTCAAATTAATCAACTATGTTTAAATTTGTAAAGTTTTCTGAAAATCGAAAACAATTTTCCAATTCATGATTACTTTTTTAAATATACGAGCATTTTCCAAATTCGTGAAGAATTTTCAAGTTATGATCATTTTAGAAATTTGCAAACTATTTCAACCTCTCAAACAGTTTGTGACGTTGGTGTACAGTTTCGAACTCGTGAGAATTTTCTGAAATTCATGAGCATTTTTGGTAGTCGTGAATATTTTTTGGATTTCTAGAACGGTTTTTGAATTCCCAAGTATTTTCTTGAATCAATGAACATTTTTTAGTTAGTGAACATTTTTTGAATTAATGATGTTTTTTGAATCAATGAACAGCTTGCAATTTGGGGAAATATTTTAAATTCATGAATATTTTTTGAATTCAATTCATTTTTGAATCGCAGAATGTTTTCTAAAATTTTAAACATTTTTAAAATCCATGAACATGTTTCCTAATTTGGCACAATTTTGAAATTTGTGACCATTCTTAGAAATCCAGAAACATTTTTTCAAATTCACTTTGAAACTTCAAGAATTTTTAGTTTTGTGAACAGTTTTTGATATTAAAAAACAGAAATTGTAAGAGAAATTGAAGTTCATTTTTTAAATCCTGTACATTTTCTAAAGAAAATAAAATACTTAATAAAAAAACAGGCGGGCGCCCACCTCACATATGAGACAGCCGAAAAGCGCGCGAGGGGCGAGCGGGGGTTTGCCCGTTTGCGCGTCACCCAGGTCACTAAATAAGAGGTCCACTATTTGGGGGCGAGTCTATACCTCGCTTATAGCAAGTTTGACGCACGTCTCACCTCAAGCGCTCGCGACCTGGGCCCAGTGCGTGACTACATATTTACAAATCCTTATTGGGCTAGACGCACGCACACGCACCTCTAGCTAGTTAGCGCGGTTTTTTCTTTCATTTTTGCTTCCATTTTTACAAAGTTCGTGTTTTTCTTTGTTTATACTTCGAAATATTCTAAATATATGTATTTCAAAAATCACCTGGATGTATATTTTTTATTAATTATTCCTTGGAAAAAATTGTTAAATGTTCTACAAAAATATTTTGAATGTATAAGAAAAATGTACGATGTATATGGCAAAAGTAGATGTCAAAACATATATTTGAAAAACTGTTAATCATCTATACGAAATAATGTTAAACCTGAATACAAATATATTTTAGATGTATACCAAAAGTGTACAATATGTATAAAAACAGTATACATCAAAACATATATTTGAAAAATGTTAACAAATTATTTGCAGAATGTTAAATGTGATTATCAAAATGTATACAAAAGTGTATACATTGAATATACAATGTGTATGAAAAGGTATACATAAAAATTATATTTCAGAAAATGTTAAATATGTATAGAAATATGTTCTCAATGTATACGACAGATGTACAGCGTGTATGAGAAAAATAGATACTACAACCTATATAGTAAAAAAATGTTGTATTTAAGAATTGTTAAACATGCATACAATGTTCCTGATGTATACAAAAAAATGTACAATGTACATTAAATAATACTAAACGTCTAAAAAATATATTTAGTAAAGGTTAATTCTTTATTTAGAAAAAGGTTAAGCATGTATATAAAATGTTCCTGGTGTATACGAAAAATGTGCATTGTGTGTGAAAAATATTCATTGCCATAAAATGTTGACCATGTATTCAAAACAATGTTCGAAACTTGTATTTAAGAAAAAAATGTACATCATGTAATTGTAAACAGTTCAAGGTTTATCAACAAAATGTTTTACGTGTATACTAAAAATGTACATTGTGTGCTGAAAAAAATAGACATTTGTTGGACAAAAAAGTAACCGATGAAAACCCACACAGAAACAAAGAGAACCACTGTAAAAGAATGAAAACAGTGAAAACTAAGAAAGAAACAAAGAAAACCCGAAAAGAAATATAAAGTCCAATGAAAGAAAAAGAAAAAACCTAGTGAAAACCGAGAAAAAAACAAAGGAACTTAAGAAATCATAGAAAAAGAAAGATAAAAATAATGAAAACTGATAAAGAAACTATGAAAACGGTTGAAAAAGCAAAATAATAATAATGACAGAAATATAGTCGCGGCACCTATTTGGCGTCAAATAGGAAATCCTTCTTCAAGAGTCTCTACTATGGAAGGGAGTTGGTTTCGTCGTCTCTCCTCCTCCCACTATTTTTCCTCCTTGTGACCCCCTCGCTTCTTGGTTTCTGTTTATTTTTTGTACTCTCAATCAATGCCGCACAAAATTAAAACCGACATAAATGAGTAACTTGGAATAATCTAAACCAAATCGACACTTTTCCAAAATTTTATGAACTCAATCAAATCAAAATCTTCCCAAAGTCATAAGTAAATAGAAACTTTTCTTTCCTCCCTCTATGAATATTCCTACCAAGACCTCAAGTAAATAAAGACTTTGCTTGCATTACTGGCCATACTCAAATCTGATTAAACTTATCAAAATCTAGAACATGATGTGTGTAAGGCATTTGTCAGATATAATTAGTGTCAACCCACTAATATATATATATATATATATATATATATATATATATATATATATATATATATATATATATATATATATATATATATAACGCATGGAAAATTATCTACTACTTGAAACAAGGGGAAACGTTGAAAAGCAAAGAAAACAGAAGAAAACCAGACCGAACCTTCATTAACCACCCCCAGCGACGAAGCTCTTAGGCCGCGAGAGTGGTAGGGAGGAGAAGAACCAGGCCGCCCCAGTTAAAGCGCGATGCGGAAATTCCTTCTGATGAGTTTATGATATAGCTCACTATTTGGTAGATATAGTCGCTACGCCTATTTGGCGCCAGATAGGAAATCCTTCTTTAAGAGTCTCTACTATTAAATGGAGTTGGTTTTATCTTCTGCCCTCCTTCCTCAGTATTTTCCTCCCCACGACTAATAATGTTCCCATTCTCATATCGTAGGACCATGTCGATCCCACTAATATGCTCCTGCCATATTTCTCACTTGGCTCAAATGATTGAGAATTGCTACTTTTGTTTATATGTGTTAAAACACAGCAAAACCCTCTTATGCAAAACTATAATATGTCTTATTTCTTTATGATAAAATCAACTATGCAAACATTAATTAAGGGGGGCTTACACAAAATTATATAAACAACTTTCTCTCATGTCTTCATTGATTTATATTTTGAAAGCTATATTGTTGTCATCATCTACCAAAAATGGGATATTGAAAGTGCAATCATGCCCTTAATTATGTATTGATGTTGATGACAATATACATATAGAGTGGCTAATCATGTTTGTTAACGATATCACATGTTTCAGTCCCCATAGATGTTGGAAATATGCCCTAGAGGCAATAATAAAATGGTTATTATCATATTTCCCGTTCATGATAAATGTTTATTATTCATGCTAGAATTGTATTGATCGGAAACTTAAATACATGTGTGGATACATAAACAAGTTCCCAGTGAGACTCTACTAGACTAGCTCGTTGATCAAAGATGGTTAAGGTTTCCAAACCATAGACATGAGTTGTCATTTGATAATGGGATCACATCATTAGGAGAATGATGTGATGGACAAGACCCAACCGTAAGCTTAGCATTTGATCGTATCACCTGACTTTATTGCTATAGCTTTCTTCATGTCAAGTATCTATCCTAAGACCATGAGATCATGAAACTCCCGGATACTGGAGGAATACCTTGTGTACTATCAAACGTCACTTCGTAACTGGGTGATCATAAAGACGCTACCAGGTATTTTCGAAGGTGTCTGTTGAGTTGGCATGGATCGAGACTGGGATTTGTCACTCCGTGTGACGGAGAGATATCTCTGGGCCCTCTCGGTAATACAACATCGTAAAGAGCTTGCAAGCAATGCAGCTAATGAGTTAGTCATGAAATCTTGTATTACGAAACGAGTAAAGAGACTTTCCAGTAACAAGATTGAACTAGGTATGGAGATACCGACGACCGAATCTCGGGCAAGTAACATATCGCCGGACAAAGGGAATTGCATACGGGATTAACCGAATCCTTGACATCGTGATTCAACCAATAAAAGATCTTCATGGTGGGAAGGGGCTGATGCCTTCCCACCCACCCAAGTTCAAGGCATGGTACTTGCAATTTGGGTTTGTTGCACCATTTATACTGTAGGGGGTTCCCTTACAGTCTTTCTGTCAAAAAAACAATAAAAGATCTTCGTGGAATATGTAGGAATCAATATGAGCATGCATGTCCCGCTATTGGTTATTGACCGGAGAGATGTCCCGGTCATGACTACATGATTCCTGAACCCGCATGGTTGCACGCTTAACATTCGTTGACGCTAGAGTAGTATTGGGATATTTGATGATTGGTAACTGAATGTTGTTCGGAGTCTCGGATGAGATCCCGGAAATCATGCAAGAAGTCTCGAAAATGGTCGAGAGGTAAAGATTTATATATGGGAAGTCATATTTTGGGTTCCAAAAAAGTGTGCAGTTTTTCGGTATTATAACGGGAAGCTTCCACAAGGTTCCGGAGGATTCCAGAGGGATCGGAAGTCCACAAGTGGGTCCACCATGTCCCAAGGGCTGGCATGGGCTTAGGGGAGGCACCCTTGCCTTATTGGGCTAGGTGCACCAAGTCCTCAAAAGCCCATGTGGCTAGGGAAGGAAAAAAAGGGGAGTCCTAGTAGGAATAGGAATGGACTTGGAGTCCAAGTCCTCTCCCCCTTGGCCCCAACTCCTATTAGGAGTAGGGCTGGACTCCCAGACCTCCCACGCATATAAATATAGGGGAGGGGCCCAGCAAGGCACCCCAATACATTGGCTTTGGCTCTCCCTCCCGGCATAGTTCTCGTCCATGGTTTTTTGCTTAGTGAAGCCCTGCCGGTATTCCGACTCCACCACCACCATCACCACCACGCCGTCGTGCTGGTTGTGATCCCATATACTTCTCCGCCTTTTCTTGCCGGATCAAGGAGGAGGCAACGTCATCGAGCCACACGTGTGCTAAACTCAGAGGTGTCGTCTGTTCGTCACTAGATCGATTGGATCGTGATCGGATCGCGAAGAGTACGAGTACATTGACCGCGTTATATACACCTCCACTTTCGGTCTCTGAGGGTACATAGACACACTCTCCCATATCGTTTCTACTCTTCTCCTAGATAGATCTTGAGCGTTCGTATGAATTTTTTTGATTTTCATGCTTCGTTCCCCAACAGTGGCATCAGAGCTAGGTCTATGCATAGATGTATATGTACGAGTAGAACACAAAGAGTTGTGGGCGTTGATGCTCAAATTGCTTAACCCCTTGTCTTATTTGGATTCAGCGGTGTTGTGGGGTGAAGCGGCTCAGACCAACCTTACTTGTCCACGCACAAGAGACCGATTCCATCGACAGAGATGCAACTTGTTTTGCATAAGGTGGCTAGCAGGTGTCTGTCTCTCCTACTTTAGTTGAATCTAATTTAACGAAGGCGGTCCTTGTAGAAGGTTAAAAGGCAACTTGATTATCACCGTTGTGTCTTTACATAGGTAAGAACGGTTCTTGCTAGTTGCCCATAGTAGCCACGTAAAATTTGCAACAACAAAGTATATGACGTCTAATTTGTTTTTGCAGGGCATGTTGTGATGTGGTATGGCCAAAACGTGATGTGATATACGTTGATATATGTGATGATCATGTTTTGTAATAGGTTCACGACTTGCATTTCGATGAGTATGACAACCGGCAGGAGCCATAGGGTTGTCTTTAATTTATTATTCGTCATGTAGTTGCTTTACCTTATCGCTATGCGTTAGCAATAGTTGTAGAAGCAATAGTTGGCGAGATGACCATGTGATGACACGATGATGGAGATCATGGTGTTATGCCGGTGACGATGGAGATCATGCCAGTGCTTTGGGGATGGAGATCAAAGGCACGAGATGATAATGGTCATATCATGTCACATATTGATTGCATGTGATGTTTATATTTTTATGCATCTTATTTTTCTTAGGACGACGGTAGCATTATAAGATGATCCCTTCACTTAATTTCAAGAAATTGTGTTCTCCCTAAGTACGCACCATTGCAAAAGCTCGTCGTTTGAAGAACCTCGTGATGGTAGGGTGTGATAGACTCTACGCTCGCATACAACATGTGTAAGCCAGTTTTACACATGCAGAATACTTGGGTTAAACTTGACGAGCCTAGCATGTACAGACATGGCCTCGGAACACAAGAGACCAAAAGGTCAAACATGAGTCATATAGCATATATGATCAACATGGAGATGTTCACCATTGATGACTACCCCATCTCACGTGATGATCGGACATGGGTTAGTTGATTTGGATCATGTATCACTTAGACAACTTGAGGGATGTTGATTTAAGTGGTAGTTCATTAGTAATTTGATTAACTAAACTAATTATCGTGAACATAGTCTAAATTGTCTTTGAAAATTATATTGTAGATCAATAGCTCGCACTGCAGCTCCCTGTTTTTAATACGTTCCTAGAGAAAGACTAAGTTGAAAGATATTGTAAGCAATTATGCGGACTAGGTCCGTAGTCTGAGGATTGTCCTCACTGCTGCACAGAAGGCTTATGCCCTTGATGCACCGCTCGGTGTGCCAACCCCTTTATCATCGTCTATGGATGTTGTGAACGTCTTGCAGACATGTTCTGATGACTACTTGATAGTTCAATACACCATGCTTTATAGCTTAGAAATCAGGGGCCTAAAGACGTTTTGAATGCCATAAAGCATATGAGATGTTCCAAGAGCTGAAATTGGTATTTCAGGCTCATGCCCATGTTGAGAGGTATAAGACCTCTAACAAGTTCTTTGCCTGCAAGATGGAGGAGAACAACTCAGTTAGTGAGCATGTGCTCAGAGTGTCTAGTTGCTACAATCGCTTGAATCAAGTGGGAGTTAATCATCCAGATATGACAACAGTTGACAAAGTTTTCCAGTCACTGCCACCAAGCCATAAGGGTTTTGTGATGAACTATAATATGCAACGGAGAAAACAATCCCCGAGCTATTCGTGATGCTTAAGGCCACAGAGGTAGAAATCAAGAAAGAGCATCAAGTGTTGATGGTTAATAAGACCACCAGTTTCAAGAAGAAAGGCAAGGGAAAGAAAGGGAACTTCAAGAAGAACGGCAAGCAAGTTTCCGCTCCCGTGAAGAAACCCAAGGTTGGACCCAAACCTGAGATTGGGTGTTTCTACTTCAAGGGGAACAGTCACTCAAAGCGGAACTGCCCCAAGTACTTAGCAGATAAGAAGGATAGCAACATCAACGTAGGTATATTTGATATACATATTATTGATGTGTGCCTCATTAGTGCTCATAGTAGCATCTAGGTATTTGATACCGATTTAGTTGCTAATATTAGTAACTCGAAGCAGGAGCTGCGGAGTAACGGAGACTAGCTGAGGGCGAGGTGACGATGAGTGTTGGAAGTGTCTCCAAGGTTGATATGATCACCATCGGCATGCTCGTAATACCTTCGGGATTAGTATTAAACCCAAATAATGGTTATTTGGTGCTTGCGTTGAGCATAAAACATTATATTTGGATATTATTTATTGCAAGACGGTTATTCATTTAAGTCAGAGAATAATGATTATTCTGTTTATATGAGTAATATAGAAAAATTGCCCGTGCATTGCAACGGGATACAAAATTCACACACCCCTCTACCCAATAGCACGGACATCTGCTGCTTCGTCTGTCCATGATTTTTTTGGGATTCCGCTTTAGAGACGTAGATGAATATATATTTAAAAAATAAACATAAAATGGTGCAACATATAGCTTTCGTCAACCTCGAGTTTTGGGACCCTCAGATCAAAACTCAAGTCAACTGTCCAATTCACCGATTCTCCATCACCTCGTGTTCTCCAAAAACACATCATGCCGGCAAAAAGTTCCAACCGACCGAATCCCAGGTCAATCCTGGGTGGCAAATCAGAGCACAGATCGAGGGTGATGTTGGTCGGTCGGAAAATCATGACGTCTGTATCTTATCTTACACGCTAATGTTTACACTAATACAATAATACCCACGTAAGTCCCCTTTAAAATGCATTTTTTTGCAGGCGTCCCCTTTAAAATGCATGAATAGAAATAAAATAGAGAAAGAAGAAAGGAAACCATGTGTAGAAAACATATACTACAGAAAAAGAAGAAGAAAATTGCAAACTTGTTTGGAATGCCACGTCAAAACTAATAGCTCAGCCAAAGTACAGTCAAAAAACACGAACGCCACCTGGTATTGGTATTGAACCACATCATCTCTTTCCTCTATCCTCTCGCTCACCTCTGCCAGCTCCGGCTCTAGCTATAAATAAGCTGACCTTTTTATCTTTGCGGTATGAGAAGAGCGCGGCAGGTGATGGAGCGTGTGAGGCAGGCATGTTATTTGCCAATCTTCAGGCCGCATGCATGAGAAGGTGTCGCCGCCCCCGACGCCGGTCTTCTAATCCCGGGCACGAACGGTAGTGTTCCAGCCACGAGAACGTTGCCCGACGTCGACTCGGGGTCCTCTGCCCCGTCTTAACCTCGTCCTCCCCGCTCGGCCAAGGGAGCTCGGTCCGGCCAGCTTCTCTATGCAGCCCACAATCTCCTCTTCCAATTATCAAGAAGAGCCCACAAACATTGTTTTCATCATGCAGCGTGCCCCCACACAGTTTCCTCTTCCTTTAATGAGCAGCCCACAATTTTCTCTTCCTTTAATGACCAGACCACAATTTTCTCTTCCTTTAATGACCAGACCACAATTTACTCTTCCTTTAATCAGTTGTTCGTAGCCTTACGGATTACATGGTAAGGTCGTGAGTTTGATTCTTCGTACAGGACACAACACGCTCCAATATTTTTGCACCTCCCAGTGTAGGTGGGCCGACGGTCATGCGAGGCCCAAGTCCAGGAGCGAAACATCTTTCATGTTTAATAACGTACACACAGGTTAGAATAGTACCACCTCGCATATAATAAAAATATGATATGGGTGAGGTGGACGGACCAAAAACGGACGAAATTACGGTGGTAAGAAGCAATAGCCCCTTTATTAGTAGGTACAAATGTTTATTGCAAGTGTCTCCAAGGTTGATATGATCACCATCGACATGCTTGTAATACCTTTGGGGTTAGTATTAAACCTAAATAATGGTTATTTGGTGCTTGCGTTGAGCATAAAACAATATATATGGATATTGTTTATTGCAAGACGGTTAGTCATTTAAGTTAGAGAATAATGGTTATTCTGTTTATATGAGTAATATGTTTCGTGATCATGCACCCAATATGAATGGTTTACTGAATATCGATTGCAGTGATACACATGTTCATAATATTAATGCCAAAAGATACAAATTTAACAATGATAGTACCTCATATCTGAGGCACTGCCATTTGATGTCTACTACGCAACTTTATTCTTGTAGACTCGTGTTGGGCCTCCAAGCGCAGCGGTTTGTAGGACAGTAGCAATTTTCCCTCAAGTGGATGACCTAAGGTTTATCAATCCGTGGGAGGTGTAGGATGAAAATGGTCTTTCTCAAACAACCCTACAATCAAATACAAGAAATCTCTTGTGTCCCCAACACACCCAATACAATGGCAAATTGGATAGGTGCACTAGTTCGGCAAAGAGATGGTGATAAAAGTGTAATATTGATGGTAGAAATATATTTTTATAATATGAATAAATAAAAATAGCTAGGTAGCAAATAGTAAACGGGCACAAAAACGGTATTGCAATGCTTAAAAACAAGGCCTAGTGTCCGTACTTTCACTAGTGCAATCTCTCAACAGTGCTAATATAATTGGATCATATAACCGCCCCTCAACGTGCAACGAGGAATCGCTCAAATTTCCTATCTAGCGAAGAACATAAAACGGAATCATTTGTAGGGTACGAAACAACCTCAAAGCTATTATTTCCGATCAATCTATCCTGGAGTTCGTACTAAATTAACATGAAGCTATTCTTTTCGATCGATCTAACCAAGAGTTCGTACTAAAATAACACCAAAGCAAATTCAGATTCATAATATTCAATCCAACAAAAAGAACCTCAAAGAGTGCCCCAAGATTTCTACCGGAGAAACAAAGATAAGAACATGCATCAACCCCTATGCATAGATTACCCCAATGTCACCTCGGGAATCTGCAAGTTGAGTGCCAAAACATATATCAAGTAAATCAATATGATACCCCATTGTCACCACGAGTATTCAATTGCAAGACACATATCAAGTGTTCTCAAATCCATAAAAGTATTCAATCTGGTAACAACGAAATCTCAAAGGGAAAAACTCAATTCATCACAACAAGTTAGAGAGGGGAAACACCATATGATCCGACTATATTAACAAAGCCCGCGATACACCAAGATCGTGACATCTCAAGAACACGAGAGAGAGAGAGATTAAACACATAGCTACTGGTACAAACCCTCGGCCCCGAGGGTGGACTACTCCCTCCTCATCGTGGTGGCCGCCGGGATGATGAAGATGGTCACCGGTGATGATTTCCCCCTCCGGCAGGGTGCCGGAAAGGGTCTAGATTGGTTTTTGGTGGCTACAGAGCCTTGTGGCGGCGGAACTTCTGGTCTAGGTTAACCCCGAGGGTTTTCGGAATATTTGTGAATTTATAGGGTAAAGAGGGGGTGCGGGAGGCCACCGAGGTGGGCACAACCCACCTGGGGGGCCCAGGCGTGCCCTGGTGGGTTGTGCCCCCTCGGGGCACCCCCTAGGTGCTGCTCTGGCCCATCCTAGGTGTTCTGGTCCATAAAAAATCTCTAAAAAGTTTCGCGGTGTTTGTTCTCCATTTGATATTGATTTCCTGCGATGTAAAAAACAAGCAAAAAAAGCAACTAGCACTGGGCACTGGGTCAATAGGTTAGTCCCAAAAAATGATATAAAGTCGCTATAAAATGATTGTGAAACATCCAAGAATGATAATATAATATCATGAATACTTCATAAATTATAGATAAGTTGGAGACATATCAACATCCCCAAGCTTAATTCCTACTCGTCCTCGAGTAGGTAAATGATAAAAGAAATAATTTATGAAGTGTGAATGCTAGCAAAGTGCACAAGTTTCATCAATGATAATTTCAATCACTTTTCCTAGCATCATAGCAACAATTTTTTATTATGAAACTTCTCATGTTATAGTAGCAACCAATTCACATGTTAAGGTTCAAACAATGAATTCTCTTGAAACTCAACAACCTATGTTCTCAGTCACCAAGCAATTGTAATTCAACATATTCAACAGAGTTTAAGTAAGAGCTCCACATACTCAACCATCATATAGTCTTCTATGATTGCTAACACTCACCGCATACACATGAGCAAAATGTTTCAACCGGACACATTGAAAGATAGGGGCTTATAATTTCGCCTCCCAACGTATTCACCTCAAGGGGTGATGTCAACAATAATAACTCATGCTACCCATAACCAACCGGATATATGTGCCTAGATCTTTCCTCACCACTTGATGCTTGCCAAAAGAGAAAAAATAAAATGGAGTAGAGAGAAGAACTTTGAATCTTTGCATAAATGTAAATACATAAAAGTAAAAGATAGGCCCTTCGCAGAGGGAAGCAGAGGTTTCCATGCGCTTATTTGTTTGTATGCTCAACCCCTTAGTGCAAAAGAACGTCACGTTATATTTCCCCTTATGATAGCAACCTTTATTATGCAGTCTGTCGCTTTTATTCTTTGCCATCACAAGTTCGTACAACGCTCAATTTTCTCTTACACTAAATGTCTAACACTTTTAGAAGCAATTTTTATTTCCATATTGCACCGATGACAACTTACTTGAAGGATCTTTCTCAATCCTTAGGTAGGTATGGTGGACTCTTGAAGATAAGATTTGGGTTTAAGGGTTTTTTTGGATGCACAAGTAGTATCTCTACTTGGTGCGGAATTTTTGGCTAGCAAAGATGGGGGGCAAGCACCACATGTTGAAGGATCTATGGCAATATAACTTCTATGTGAATATGAACAGATATAAACCATTACGCTGTCTTCCTTGTCCAACGTCAACAATTTTGGCATATAATATTTTGATGGGGGCTCACAATCACAAAAGATTTCCAAGATAGTGTATTTGCACGTGAAAGTTCTCTTCCTTCTACTAATTATTCGTGAATTGCTTGTATGACCAATATTGTGATTGTCAAGCCTGAAAAGATTTCACTTTCTAAACCCAATGTGAAGCTACCACTAGGCATGATATGATTTCAACTTCATTACATTCAATTTATTGAACAATTTACCCATATGATATAAGTGAAGCAAAAGAGTAAATAACAAGCTACTCCAAAAAGGCATAAATGAAGATCATGAGCATAATATTTCTTTCTCTCAAATTAATTTAAGTGAATAATAGAGAATTTATTCAAAAATACTAAAGCACACTATGCTCAAAAAGATATAAGTGAAGCACTAGAGCAATTCCATAGAAAAGAGCTTCGTTGACGGGATGTGCGTGCCGCTTACCTAGCCTCCCTGGTAACTATTTGAGGACTCTATTTTATTTAAAAACTTTCAGATCTAAGTACTTTATTAAAACAGCAAGAAAAATGAAAATAAAATGACATTCTAACAATATCAGAACTCATGTGAAGAAGCAAAGACTTAGGCTCAACCGATACTAACCGATAATTGTTGAAGAGGAAAGGTGGGATGCTTATCGGGGCATCCCCAAGCTTAGATGCTTGAGACTTCTTGAAATATTATCTTGGGGTGCCTTGGGCATCCCCAATCTTGAGCTTTTGTGTCTCCTTAATTCTTCTCATATCACAGTTTTCCTAAATCTCAAAAGCTTCATCCACACAAAACTCAACAAGAACTCGTGAGATAAGTTAGTATAAACCAATACAAAAATCTTATCATTCTCTACTGTAGAAAATCACTAAAATTATTATTCAACATTGCATAATAAATGCCTCTGCATATTTAATACTGTTCCCCCTATCCTCAAATAGAATTGTTAAACAAGCAAACATACGCAAACAATGCAAACATAACAACAATCTGCCAAAACAGTACAATATGTAAAGAATGCAAGAGTATCAATACTTCCCTAACTCAAAAAGTTATGAAAATTTCCCACACTGTAGAAAATTTATCAGAGCTTATTTTTCAAAAAGTTTCAACATTTTATCATATTCTGACTTTTCTATGGAATTTTTTGCAACAGCGGTGAACTTCCTGTTTTCAAACAGCAACATGTATACTTGCAAAATAAGCATGGCAAAGGCTATCATTGCCACTTTTATTGAAATAAAAGATGCAAAATATTATTATAAATAATAGCAAGCAAATATTAACAAAATAAAATGATGCTCCAAGTAAAACTCATATCATGTGACGAATAAAAACATAGCTCCAAGTGAGGTTACCGATAATGTTGGAGACGAAAAGAGGGGATGCCTTCCGGGGCATCCCCAAGCTTAGTTGCTTCGATCTTCCTTGAATATTACCTTGGGGTGCCTTGGGGATCCCCAAGCTTAGGGTCTTGTCACTCCTTATTCTCCTCATATCGACATCTCACCCAAAACATGAAAACTTCAATCACACAAAACTTAACGAAACTTTGTGAGATAGGTTAGTATGATAAAGAGCAAACCATTTCAGTTTTGGTACTATCAAAGACAAGATTCATAATTGTTTCCAGACAATTCCTACTGTAGCATATCATTTCCACAATTTATATTGAGCAATATAAGCCATAGAAACTAGAAAACAAGCAAACTATGCATTGAAAACAGAATCTGTCAAAAACATAACAGGCTGTAGTAATATGTACTCCAACCATACTTCTGCTACTCCAAAAATTCTGAAAAATAGGAAACATGGGAAATTTGTCTATTAATCTTCTGCAAAAAGAATCAGCATTTTATTACGCTTCCGTTAAAAATGAGGATTATTTTCGTGAGCGCAAAAGTTTCTGTTTGTTAGCAAGATCAAATCAACTATCACCCAACATGATCCCAAAGGCTTTACTTGGCACTTTATTAAAACAAAAGCAATAAAACATGACCAATACAGTAGCATAATCATGTAAACACACAAAAATTGTAAGTAAAAGTGTTGGGTTGTCTCCCAACAAGCGTTTTTCTTTAATGCCTTTTAGCTTGGCATGATGATTTCAATGATACTCGCATAAAAGATATGAATTGAAACACAAAGAGAGCATCATGAAGCATATGACTAGCACATTTAAGTCTAACCCACTTCCTATGCATAGGGATTTTTTGAGAAAACAACTTATGGGAACAAGAATCTACTAGCATGCGAAGTCAAAACAAGCACAACTTCAAGATTTTCAACAAATAGAGAGGAAACTTGATATTATTGAGATATGTAGATGCATATGTTCCACTCTAATAATAATTTTAAGTAGCATCATGAATGAATTCAACAATATAACTATCACATAAAGCATTCTTTTCATGATCCACAAGCATAGAAATTTTATTACTCTCCACATAAGAAAAGCAACGCACGAACGAGAAGCTAGAAGTAATCAAGAAGTGATCCTGAAACTACTTACGTTCAAGCATAACACAAGAACCATGTCCACTTCCCGGACTTCACCAAGAAGAGACCGTCACGGCTACAACACGGCTGATGCATTTTAATTAAGTCAAGTGTCAAGTTCTCTACAACTGGACATTAACAAATTCCCATCTTCCACATAACCATGGGCACGGCTCTCGAAAGTTTATACCCTGCAAAGGTGTCCCAACTTAGCCCATCACAAGCTCTCACGGTCAACGAAGGATATTCCTTCTCCCGGGAACACCCGATCAGGCTCGGATCCCGATTACAAGACTTTTCGACAATGGTAAAACAAGACCAGCAAAGCCGTCCGAATGTGCCGACAAATCCCGATAGGAGCTGCACATATCTCGTTCTCACGGCACACCAGATAATCTAAGCGTACAGGTACCAACATAACCCAAGTTGCCAAGGGACGGTCCCGCATGGTGCTCTAGTTCGGAGCAACACTTAGAGAAGCACTGGCCCCGGGGGGGGGATTTAAAATAAAGATGACCCTCGGGTTAATTACTCCCAAGGGAAAGGTATAGGTTGTTAGGCAAATGTAAAACCAAGGTTGGGCCTTGCTGGAGGAGTTTTATTCAAAGAAAACTGTCACGGGGTTCCTATAACACCCAACCGCGTAAGGAACGCAAAATCAAGGAACATAACACTTGTATGACGGAAACTAAGGCGGCAAGAGTGGAACAAAACACCAGGCATAAGGCCGAGCCTTCCACCCTTTACCAAGTATATAGATGCATTAATTAAATAAGAGATATTGTGATATCCCAACATATCCATGCTCCAACATGGAACAAACTTCATCTTCACCTGCAACTAGCAACGCTATAAGAGGGCTGAGCAAAAGCGGTAACATAGCCAAACACCATTTTGCTAGGAAGGTGGATTAGAGGCTTGACATGGCAATATGGGAGGCATGATATAGCAAGTGGTAGGTAGCGTGGCATAGCAAAAGAGCGAACAACTAGTAAGCAAAGATAGAAGTGATTTCGAGGGTATGGTCATCTTGCCTGAGATCCCGCAAGGAAGAAGAACGAGTCCATGAGGAAGACAAATGAATGTAGTCGAACGGATCCTCACAAACATGACGTTACCAGAACTAACCCGAAGAAGCAACATCGGAAAGAAGCAAACAACATGGTAAACAACCATCACATAATCATGGCATGATGCACAACCAAGTATAATGCATGTCCTAGTTAATGAGGCATGTCATGGCAAAATGCACAAACAATACTACAAATTAGGTGGAGCTCAATATGCAACGAGTTGCATATTGATGGAACACAACATTCAAGTTATTTAGTTCAATCTCGTTTATGTACCCAACAATATTAAATGTTGATTAACATGGCAAGAGGTGAAACATAATTAAACTAACTATCTAGTCAAGTTTAAATGAGGCTGGAAATAACAAACAACAACTCCGGAAAATCCTCACGTGCATATTTTAGATTTGGTACTGTTCTGCCCTAAACATAATTTTAGAGTTTTTTAACAAGCAAAGTAAAGCCACCATGTTAAACTAGGCATTTTTCTACCCCATTTACATATAATATTTATTAAAATCAGAGCTACGGTTAAATAGTTATGAAATAAAGCATTTTTGCATGGCATATGAGAAAATTAAAGCAAACAACAATTTAAACATTTTAAACATGCATGAAAGTTGGATATTAAGAAACTAGATGAAATTCCAGTCATTTTTCATATTTGAAGTTTTTACAAATGGTGCATGGTTGGTGAGTTATTAAATGCATGTTGCCTAGGGGGTTTTCTGCAAAACTGCACTCTCCGGTTAATTCACAAAATTCGCTGGACAGAAAAAAACATCCACGGGCCGAAAGCTGGAGGGGATGGGGAAGCTGCTCACAGGGGGCCTTGGGCCAGATCTGGAGGTGCGCTGGGCCTCGGCGGCACAAGGCGGCCCAAGATGGGGAGGAGGCCGACCCACGGGTGCTCGGGTGACATGGATCGATGTGGTCAACGCGGCTAGGACGAACGGGCGTCCTCTGCTCGACAGAGAGTAGAGTAGCAATGACATGGACTTGGCGTCGGCGAGCAGGGGAGCTGGGCGTGAGCGAGGCTGGCGAGGCGGCGGCAGGAGGGATGGATCCACAGCGGATCCAGTCGGTCCTCACCGGAGGCGGGCGGCTGCTGCTTGGGCTCTAGGGATGCCATAGCATTGGGCGGAGCTCCTACACGTTCCTGGTAAAGAGACGAAGAGGGAGTTGAGAAAAAGGAGGAGAAGGGAACAAGGAGGAGGAAGGGTAGGGTGACGGGGATGGCCTGGCGATGGTGCTCGGGGTGACACATTCAATGGGCAGGGGCGCTACTCATCCTCCTCTGGAGCAGGGACGAGGCGGTGGCTTGGCAGGGCGTGAGCTATAGCTGCGGTAAACATGGCAGTAGCTTGGCCGCTTGGGGCGATGCAGACGCAGCGACAGAGCGATGCAGGGAGATGGAGGTCGAAGCGCTGATGGTCTCCGGCGAGAGCGGGCGTGGCAGATCCAGCCGGACAAGGTCCCATGGGGTCCGGCGACGGGTCTTGACAAGGCAACGGCCAAGGCGTCCTTCGGTGAGAAACTTGGCGGCGCAGCAGGGGAGGCCGGCAAGCTCTGCTGGTCGAGAAGGGTCGTGGGGCTCTGGTTGGTGGGGACCGAGGGAAGTGCTGGTGGAGGCGGTGTGGTGATCCAGGAGGTGCTCGGTGGTTGGCCAGGTTTGCAATTCGAGGAGGGGAATCGATTGGATGGATGGATCGGGAGGAGATCCCAAGGAGGAAGAGACATGAGGAGTGCTGGTTGGCTTCTTTTGGATCCCGATGGGGAGAGTGGCGGCGGCGTGGGGATGGATGGGACATCTCCCCTAGAGATTAGGGTTGATCTGTTTATATATGGCATATGGATTTTTGGGTAGGGGCTACCTCGTCCCTCCGATCGTAATCGGACGGTCGAGAAACAAATAGGTAGGGAGTCCAAAAAGAAAACCTGAGATGTTTTGTAGATGTTTGGGGATGATCCGGACCCATTGGTAATGACAAAGCGGGTTGGGTTCGGGACAGCTTTCGGACGCGCACTCGAGGGGTTCGATGCACTGTGCAAGGAGGGGTTTCGGGGCCTAGCGGTTGGCGGTTGGTAGCGGACTGTGTAGATGATCTAGGGAGGAAAGAGAGGGAAATCCCGGCACATGTTTCCGGATACCGGAAACGTCCGACGTATGACCGGCTATAATGCCACTATATGTTTAACGGTTGGGCTATCAAATGAACTCCGAATGCGATGAAACTTGGTAGGCGGCCTACTGACAACATAACAACACTGCATGCCAACTTTCAACCCATTCTGAGAACATTTTCCAGCCACTTATAAAATACTATTTCAGAGGTGCCGCGGGCGCGTGCAAGTGTGTTTGGGCTCAGAACGGACAACAGATAGAACTAGGGAACCCGAACGGATGCAAGTTTTGAAAACACGTAGATGCAAAGCGGATGATGACATGGCAAGATGCAACACGCAAGCAAATGACAAGACAACAACAGCGAATAACTGGAAGACACCTGGCGCATCAGACTCGGGGCGTTACAACACTCCACCACTACAAGAGGATCTCGTCCCGAGATCTAAGATGGCACCGGAGAGAAATGGAAGAGAAAGAGGAGAGGTAAAACTAAGTTGCTTCTTTGACCAATGAGTGAAACCAAAGAACCTTGCGAGGTTGAACAAATTGAAAGAAAGAATACAATGAAGATGAACAAAGTTGAAAACAATCCGTTAGAAAAGAGGAACAAGGAACATTACGAGAACCCTGTAGGTTGAAAGACATAAGAATAAGGGTTGCAATGGACAGGAAGTACATGCAAGCACTCCAGATGAAACGAGATGTACAAGGAATGATAAGGATCAATTACGACAACACTCCAGTTGGAAAAAAGGAAGGTAAAGAATATGAGCTTGGTAAAATGAAAGCACTTGGATGAGAGTCTGGTTAGAATAGGAATGATAGCCACAACACTCCTGTTAAAACAAGATAGAGAAGGAATACAATTGATATAATTTGGCCATCAGTCCGACTGCAAATGGAAGGAATTAACAAGAACTTGACAAGATGAGAAGATACTTTATGAAATCAACAACACACTACCTCCGGAACTATTGAAAGAATGGCACAAAGGGTAAGAAAGATTTCAGACGACACTCCGGTTGAGAAGGGAGGTAAAACTTGATAATATGAAACAACTTGAATGAAGGACATGACACTCCGGTTGAATGGATAAGCAAAAGGCAAGGACACACTCTTCACAACTCGAGATGATGAGAGAAAAGAGCAACAACACAATGCCTCCGGAAGAAATGAAAGAATGGAATGGCATGAACGGAGGGAAACAAGATCTTGAGAGAACACACTTACAACAAATGCTAGAACAGAGTTGTTGGATTATCAACAACGGAAGGATAAGCTTGATGTGGGCTTATGGAAGACATCTCAAAATTATGAGGTGAAATTCCGCCACTAACGGAAACAATAGATTGGATTGATATCAACAAGGAGATGAGAAACTTATTTCACCGGGAGGATAAATGAAGAACTTGGGTCATTTATGAGCACCATAAATAGAAACAATCCTTAGGGAAGGCTTTAGGTGAAATATAACCCAAGATAATTCCAATGAAGAGATTGATGGGTTGCAAAGGCTCTCATGAACGAATTGAAAATGATGGGTTTGACATATGTCATTCCTGACAACTTGTGAATCATGAAACACAAAGCAATTGTCAAAAATGACATAACACTACCTCAAAAGATAAGAGGGAAAGAATTGCGCTTTGGAATGCAGGATGAAGAAAGCTTGAACTCCTCAAAACAAGACATGTGTTGAACGCCATGTTTAATCTTTGAGTATAGCTTGGCGGACCATAACTTCGAGAGAAATCTTGAAGAATGAAAGGAATCCTTGATGAGCCACCATGTTGATCTTTCATGAATAACTCCAGTAATAAAAGGATGATAGAAAAAAGAGAAGTTGAAAGAACAAGGTGAAGCCTTGCAATGATTTAGATGGAGCTTCGCGACGAGATAATTGAGAGAGCTTGGAACTCCGAAAATGAACAATCTCCAGAAGAAAAGAATTGAATCACCTCGAGGAAATAAGAATATGATTTATTGTATGCTTATCCTTCATCAAATTAAATTGATGACAAGCAATGGATTTGGCATGCTACATATTCCCGTAGAAAAGATTAAGAGAGATATAGTGCAAACTTGGGAAGGTCTTCAACAAATCGTCAGTAGGATTTGAAAGAACGAAAGAGTTGATACTATAATGAAGGAAGAGAAATCTTGAACGAACCACCGTAAGAATTGAAAATGAACGAAGATACTTGAGGGAATTTAGATACATGAGAACAAATAGATCACGGGCTGAATAGAGAATACTTGAGCGATGCACCGGTAAGATTTGGAGAATGAGAGATGAAAGCGGAGAATGAATAATTCTGAGTTGATGGCTTTCGGAGAATCAAATTGTAAAGACTCCTGAATTGCTCCGGATTGGTGAAAAGAATTCTCACAAACAAAAACAATTATGAGAGGATGGCATAAAGCTAGCACCATGAATCTTCGAGAGAACGGATAAGATTGAAGATAAATTCTTCTTCAGTCTTCAAATACAGAGAATGACGATGAGAAAGACCACCATGAATTGTTGAGATACTCTGGGATGAAAATTAGAAATGTTGAACCAACGATGAAAAGAATTTGAAAGATCTTGGTGAAAGACATTTGACTGATGACAATTCATTCTTATGTCAAACTTTGAAATAAATTTGCGAATAACTCCGGAAAAAGAAGAGTTAGGTAAGATCCTGGAAAAAGACCTGTGGGTTAGGGCCCACTCAAAAGATAGACCATTGAACGATTTAAAAGGAAGATTGCACCGGTTGATTTAAATGGCTTGAATGAGATAACAACCTCGAATTAGCTTGAGCGGATTGATAATGGAACACAAGTCTTCTGAGATATCTTCGGCACTTAGGATATGAATAGAGAGAGATGAACGATTAAGACGTGCACTGGCATGGGAAATCATTTGAAACAAAGAAAAAGAGATGATCAACACCGACAGCTTGAATTGAATCCAACGGAGAAGAAAAAAGAATGATGAATGATAAACTTGTACAACATCTTCATGAGAATCACCGGGTAAGCACATTGACGGAAAATAATGGAGAAACTTCACATCCATAAGCTGGATACTTGATTCAGAAATCTAAGTCCTTGAAGAAAAAGGGTGGGAGGGCGGGAAAAACAAAGACAGCTTGGAACGGATGAAATGGACCCCATTGGGAAAACTGAGGGGTGAACTTGCGAATGTTGAAATGATCGGATCCACTTGAAGGAAAATGCACCCGTTGAGAAGGAGTGACATGACAATCTCGATTATCATGAAGGATTAGTATTTACATAGAAATATGAGAACACCACTTAGGAAAGGTATGGAATCAACATTTGACTTCGAAGCAACTCGAATACCACAACTCAAAACAAAACAAAGGATTGGCTTGCAGAATAAGCCGGAACAAACATATGATAGACCCCATATCATATCATGTGTCTGTCGGAAAGATGTTCTAGGAGCTCCTTGAATTCCCACTTGTAAACTCCCAAAACTTTCTGGTTATGCAATCAGGTGTTGGGGATACAGGGGAAGCATAATATCTCACCCAAAACTAACAAATCATACATCCAGTTGTATCCATCCTTCAACACATACCCAAGAAACCTTCGGAAATCGTGTACCTCAACCTTCGAAAAGCATCCGTTATACGAGTTATGGCAATACTCCCGAACTCCTGCCCCAGTACTGGGTGGCGTCGAGGTTATCTCACCAACAACTGCATAAAAGAGATTTTCGATGTCGACGAACTCAGGTATTCCAGAACTGCAATGATAAAATTGTGACGACAACACCTCAGAGCTCAACTCCCTGGGACACTACCACAACCCCTAAATGTCAGGAGGCATCAAGAACAATGTTCTCGTCACAAGACTATCGGAACGATTCCAAGATACCCGCGTGATCCTAAATTTTTTTTGTGAAATTTGAGGAGAGAAAAGCCAAAACTTCTACGTTAGGAGGCCTCACCAGAGCGACGAAGGGACTGAGGAGTAAAAAGAATCATACTCTCCGATATAAATAATCCTAAGACTCAAAAACATTTTGTTCTAGACTCAACAACGTCAGCAATTCGATCAAGCAGGCGGCTCCTAAGTCGGGGATGTCTCTGATACCAACTTGTCACACCCACAATGCGGCTATATCTCCCACGTGTCGGGGCACGACTTAGAGGCATAGCCGCATGGTAGGCTTGTCGCATAAGGAGTAATATTCACACATCCCATGTACTGAATAAGAAAGGGATAAAGAGTTGGCTTACAATCGCCACTTCACACAATACATAAATAATCCATACATCATTCAAGGTACAACCAAGGGTCCGACTACGGAACCAAAATAAAAGAAGACAACCCCAAATGCTAGATCCCCGATCGTCCCAACTAGGCTCCACTACTGATCAACATGAAACGGAACAAAACAACGATCAAGATCTTCATCGAGCTCCCACTTGAGCTGGGTTGCGTCACCTGCACTGGTATCATCGGCACCTGCAACTGTTTGGAAGTATCTGTGAGTCACGAGGACTCAGCAATCTCACACCCGTGAGATCAAGACTATTTAAGCTTCTGGGTAGGAAAGGCTTGTGAGGTGGAGCTGCAGCAAGCATTAAGCATATATGGTGGCTAACATACACAAATGAGAGCGAGAAGAGAAGCAACGCACAGACGAGAAGTTAGAAGTGATCAAGAAGTGATCCTGAAACTACTTACATTCAAGCATAACA
Organism: Triticum dicoccoides; assembly: GCF_002162155.2. Lineage (NCBI taxonomy): Eukaryota > Viridiplantae > Streptophyta > Magnoliopsida > Poales > Poaceae > Triticum > Triticum dicoccoides. The sequence goes on along the minus strand of NC_041392.1, from coordinate 149,049,508 downwards.
CAAGAACCGTGTTCACTTCCCGGACTCCGCCGAGAAGAGAACGTCATGGCTACACACACGGTTGATGCATCTATTATATTATTAAAACGATAGCAAACGAACGGCTTAGATGTAACAATAGAAAAAGAGTTTAAAAGAACGTCTGAGATTTGCAAGAAAGAAGTGTCTGCCTTTTCCTAATCTCATATGTTTCCAACCACAGAAAAAAAACAATCGCTAGGCTCACAGAATTGAAATCAGTCCATGGATTCATATGCAAAGAGGCAACTGGAAAAATAAAAAGGTGGTGTTTGGACTCAGTATGTATATGTGTCTTTCCTTATAACTAATCGCAAGGGCTTTTCTACGTGAACTCATCATAAGCGCTAATACAGCCTTGCAAAAAAATGTGCTAATACAAGGTATTGCATCCAGCCAAAAAAATAAGGCACAGATTTATAAATACATGTACCATAGATCACATGATTCTGCTAGGACACCTATATTGCCAAAATTAACACGTACATAGTGCCTAAAAAAATAACACGTACATAGCCTCTGGTGATTAATACTAGATGCATATAGAATATGCTTATACGGTGGAATTAATTTCCAATAGAAGGTTTGTCCAAAAAATCTGATTGATGTAGCTATTGCGGTGCCCAAGACAAACTCCAATTAGGCTTACAGACAGAAAGTTTAACTTTCAAAAGGAGAACCACATGGACATGGATATATAAACTCAAAGTGGACTTGGTAAATCACAACACGCCCAAGCACGAAACACCACCTAGGACGATGGCGATCTCCTGCTCATCCAAGGAACAACTAAATGCCAGACCATGCCGAAGCACGAGCCACCATGCAGGATGATGGTGATCTCCTGCTCATACGAGGAACGGCCAAATGCCACAACACGCCCAAGACTGGGCCATCATACAGGATGATAGCGATCTCCTGATCATCCAAGGCACGGCCAAACGCTCCAAATGCTCCAAAAATCAAGGGTACGATACACCCAGCCACATATAGATGTTGCTGAGACATTGAGTGAACGAAGGCATCATGAGATGCTCAGCTATAAAAGAAAACACGCCCAGGCACGAGCCACCATGTAGGAAGATGGCGATCGCCTGCTCATCCGAGGCACAATAAATGCTCAGCAAATTTAGGTCACGATACACACCAGGCACGTCCACATGTGGCTAAAACTTCGGATGAGAGAAGGCACTATCAGATGCTCAGTTGTAAAGCATGGCAAACAATGCTGTCAATTACATCCAGTACACACAAAGCGTCTCCCAGATGGAGAAAGCCATGACAAAGCGTCCGGAAAAATTGAAGGAACCACGACAGCCATCAACGATTGGGTAATATATGCTCGCAAGAACTTCTTTTCCGTGTGTTTCTTCACAAGAACTGACAGAAAAGAGCAGCAATGTTCATCAATTTCTATGCTGATAAGTTTCTTCCATGTGATCCATCTTTCCTAATTTTGAAGTCACTAATATTCAAATTTGTTGATTGGATTACTCACCATGATTTAGTCGGTTATAAATCAAGGACAACATGTGAAAACAGTACTAACCCACAAACATCAAATATGTACAAGAAAAAATTATTATTGCAAACCAAAACAATAAAGACTTTTTAGGGGACAATAAAGACTATTTTCGTACACTAAAGAAAGTCGGACCACCTCTGCAGGGTGAGAGCTTGTGATGGGCTAAGTTGGGACACCTCTGCAGGGTATAAACTTTCGAGAGCCGTGCCCGCGGTTATGTGGAAGATGGGAATTTGTTAATGTCCAGTTGTAGAGAACTTGACACTTGACTTAATTAAAATGCATCAACCGCGTTGTAGCCGTGACGGTATCTTCTCGGCGAAGTCCGGGAAGTGAACATGGTTCTTGTGTTATGCTTGAACGTAAGTAGTTTCAGGATCACTTCTCGATCACTTCTAGCTTCTCGTCCATGCGTTGCTTCTCTTCTCGCTCTCATTTGCGTATGTTAGCCACCATATATGCTTAGTGCTTCCAGCAGCTCCGCCTCACTACCCTTTCCTACCCATAAGCTTAAATAGTCTTGATCTCGCGGGTGTGAGATTGCTAAGTCCTCGTGACTCACAGATACTTCCAAATAGTTGCAGGTGCCGATGATACCAGTGCAGGTGATGTAACCCAGCTCAAGTGGGAGCTCGATGAATATCTTGATCGTTGTTTTGTTTCGTTTCATGTTAATCAGTACTGGAGCCCAGTTGGGACGATCGGGGATCTAGCATTTGGGGTTGTCTTCTTTTATTTTGGTTCTCTAGTTGGACCCTTGGTTGTACCTTGAATGATGCATGGATTATTTATGTATTGTGTGAAGTGGCGATTGTAAGCCAACTCTTTATTCCTTTCTTATTCAATACATGGGATGTGTGAAGATTACCCCTCTTGCGACAAGCCTACCATGCGGCTATGCCTCTAAGTCGTGCCCCGACACGTGGGAGATATAGCCGCATTGTGGGTGTTACAAGAGCCATCGAAATTGTGTGTGTGTGCAAGTCAAATATATAGGGCGACTAGCCTACCGGAACGTCGGAGGGCACTTGGAAAATTTGTGTGCGGCAGGGAGACATTACTAGAGCGCTCGATGTATCGGTGTGTGTTGGGAGAGGAGGGGGAGGCAGAGGCCTAAACTAGAGAGGAAGAACGACTCGTATATGTGTTGAGAAGGAGAGACCCAGCTATGTCTTGAGGGAGATCAGTCGACATCCATACATAACTGAAGGATGGGAAATAGGCTAGACAGAGAGAGAGAGAGAGAGAGAGAGAGAGGAGAGGGGTAGAGTGTTGGATGGGTGATGGAGTTGCTTCTCGAAGATGGTGGGAGAGGTCTACTAGACAAACTGAGGGTAGAACTGCAATATTATCAATAAGAGTGGGGATGTGTTTCTGTGTGTGCCTGTGTGTGATAGATGTGTTGGGACGCACACATGGATGATGAAGTGGAACGATGTGTTTGGTAAGCAAACCTAACTAGATCGGTAGATCAATTGTTGTTTGTTGGAGGAAGGGAGAGAATAACTAATGAGGTAGATCGATCGACACGTGGGGAAAAAACGAGTTATAAGGATCTAGCTAGCTATATGTATAGCAGGAGATCGGTCGGTGTACATCCATTTGTTAGAGGCAAATAAAGCCCAGCGAGATGGATAGACAAAGAGAATGGAGCTAGGAGGTGGTGCGAGATGCCGAGCTACTAGCTCGATAGGGGAAGGAGTGTGCGATTGTGAGATTGATGAAAAGAGGAGCGAGAGTTTACATGTGAGTGGGACCATATGAGAGACACGAGGCGTGGACACAGAAAGGAGGAGATGGAAGGTGCGTGTGTATGTTGTAGGGAGACATCGCTGGAGAGGTTTATCGATCGGTGCGTGTCGGAAAGGAGTTGTGGAGACTGTGCAAGAACGACCTAAAAAAGAATGTGCGAGATGGATGGAATGCTGAGGGAGGGGGGGTGTGCATGCACGAGTGAAAGTTAGTGCTAGCTACAAAGATTAGAGGATTGTGTGGGTGTAAGAGACTAACAAATATGATAATTTGATATGGAAGTGGATTCATATATTTGAATAGGAGATCATAGTGTTATAAACATATGCATGCATGAATATAGCGGTGATACGCGTGCTGTGGGTTTGCACATGTTATACCATAACGTGATAATGCATGGCGTTTGCAACTCACAACTAAATGTCGAACAATCTAAACCATACTATACATTGAACAATCTCACATTTTATTTGAATTTGTGATAATGTGTGGCGTTTGCAGCTTACAACTAAATATCGAACAATCTAAACAATACTATATATCGAACAATCTCACATTTTATTTGAATTTGTGGTAATGTGTGGTGTTTGCAATTCACATCTAAATACTTGTAGGAGTAGGGGGCGGGGCACCATACATTATGTGATAAACACATTATACATATGAGACATAGTTTAGATTATGAAGATCTAGCTAGAGCTTGAAATATACTGTGATTTGAAATCAACATAAAGTGGATTCAACAAATCGAGTTCGAGTTCATATAGTACACATAGTTCATATCTAACTGGACAGTAATCATGTGCTGTGCTGTGAAGATAATACATAAATGATGGTTTAACTTGACAATAATGATGATTGTAAATTTTATTAAAATAGAGAAACGAATTCAAATGGTTTGACTTCACAACAATCATTACTGCAGATCTTATTCAAATAGAGAAACAAATTCAAATTTACACTACTAGGAAAAGGGCTATAACTAATATGGACATTAATGGCGCACCACATATGTGTAGGTACGCCATTAATGTCCATATCACTAATGGTGCACCACACCCATGGTGCGCCACTACTAACAATTTTTTTTACTTTTTTTCAAAACTAGTAATGGCGCACCAGTGTATAGTGCGCCACTACTAGTTCAAACTAGTAATGGCGCACCACAACCACGGTGCGCCACTACTAACAATTTTTTTTTTTGCAAAAACTAGTAATGGCGCACCACGTAACAGGTGCGCCATTAGTAACCAGGCGCATTGTTAGGTGGTGCGCCATTACTAACTTTCTTTGCACCCTCCCTGGACCGCCTTCTCAGTTTTAGAAAAAATAAAAGAAAATGATAGAAATGTCAAAAAATAAAAGAAAATAAGTTTCTCATGTGATATGTGGTCTAGTTGTTGGGAAAATTTACAAATATGAATTTCGATTTTATTTGAAAAATCTCTCGGGAATTTAGTAAAATGGGCATAACTTTTGCATACGAACTCGGATTAAAAAGTTTTTTATATGAAAAATCATCTACTCGAAAAGTTACATCTGAATTGAATCGGGGGAACCTTGTTCAAGATTTTCAGAATCCCCAAACACCTAACAAAATGAAAGATACGGGGTTTTTAAGATCTAGAGGGGGGGGGGGATGAAAAAAAATTCAAACTTACTAGTGGCGCACCATTAGCTAGGTGCGCCACTAGTAACAGAAAAAAAAATTGGTTTCAAATTTTTTTTGGAATTTTTTTCAAAATATGATACGTAATATGACCGGGAAGTTTGAAATATTATCTATGAACTCATTAGTGGTGGTAAGATAGATATATTACTATATTATTTTTGTGGGGTTACACTGGTGAAAATGAGATGCCGGACCACTAGGAGGATAGCACAAAACTGCTAACAGACTACATTTCCACAAGATAAACTTTTAGGGTGTGCTGGACTGAAGGACGAGAATAATGCAAATAACTTCTATATATGATGGTAAAAGGTTTGCTACACAACTGTTAAAGGGGTTACAAATTTTGGAAATCTGCAGAATGAAAAGCCAGTGGAAAAACATCTAACGCAAGACTGACCTTAAATAAATTTGAATAGAAACTTCAAAAACTCTATAATATAAAGAAATAAATTACTTTATACTCCAAATGAAAATTCGTGTAGAAAGTATAGCTGCGCATGGAATATTGTAGACTAGCCCATTATAATTTAACTTGCGTTTTAAGTTATTTTAAATAGAGAGATTGATGTACCCAAGTCCGGTCTATAAGTTCTGGTGCAGATGAAGATTTTGAATAAAGAAACATAAAATGTGGTGATTGCATGATCTCTTCCTGCTTGGTTACTTCTTAAATATTTCTATGGAGCAACTAAAAAGCAATTCCTATGTAAGTACACATATTATTTACATAAAAATCAAGGCCCATAAACCATGGCGTTTTGTTTCAGCATGATAGAGAGAATATGAGGATGAGGTGGATGATGGCGTGAGGGGGAGAAGGGTCGCCTTCTTGCCATCAAAGCTTATTGGAGGAATCACCGGGCGGTAATGCTTCTGGAGCGATACTATCCATAATGTCGCACTTAGGGTTTGACGTCGTCAAAGCACATTGGAGAAATCCCCTGCGTCGTACCGTTGTCAAAACCAAACACAATGTGATGAACTAAACTAAGAAGAGTAATTGAAGTTGGCCAGGAGAGGAACTGTGTGACGTCGGATTAAATCAAGAGAATGAAACATCAAGTATCTTATGGGCTTTAAACAGTATGTTGGGAATTCTTATAAGGATTTAATGTGAATGCCCATTCTAAAAGAAAAGATAATACAAACGATCTTAATGTTAAAGAGGTAAAAGCAATTATTCTTTAAAGTCCTTTTTAATATACACACATAATCTCAATGCAATAAAAATCAGATGCAACACAAACATCTATGACCAAATCTAATGCATGTTGGCTGAAATATAATTAGTTCATACCGTATACAATGGCAATTTTACCTATTTAAATTTAAGCAACCGTGACAAAAGGCATTTACGAAAGCTAGCCGCGCAAATGCGCGGGCCACTCCGCTAGTTTTAATTAAGTCAAGTGTCAAGTTCTCTACAACCGAAAATTAACAAATTCCCATCTTCCACATAACCGCGGGCACGGCAGTCGAAAGTTTTTACCTTGCAGGGGTGTCCCAACTTAGCCCATCACAAGCTCTCATGGTCAACGAAGGATATTCCTTCTCCCGGGAAGACCCAATCAGGCTCGGAATCCCGGTTACAAGACTTCTCGACAATGGTAAAACAAGACCAGCAAAGCCGCCCGAATGTGACGACAAATCCCGATAGGAGCTGCACATATCTCGTTCTCAGGGCACACCGGATAAGCTAAGCGTACAACTACCAACATAACCCAAGTTGCCAAGGGACGGTCCCGCACGGTGCTCTAGTTTGGACCAACACTTAGAGAAGCACTGGCCCGGGGGGTTAAAAGAAAGATGACCCTTGGGTTAATTACTCCCAAGGGAAAGGTATATGTTGTTAGGCAAATGTAAAACCAAGGTTGGGCCTTGCTGGAGGAGTTTTATTCAAAGCGAACTGTCAAGGGGTTCCCATAACACCCAACTGCGTAAGGAACACAAAATCAAGGAACATAACACCGGTATGACGGAAACTAAGCAGCAAGAGTGGAACAAAACACCAGGCATAAGGCCGAGCCTTCCACCCTTTACCAAGTATATAGATGCATTAATTAAATAAGAGATATTGTGATATCCCAACATATCCATGTTCCAACATGGAACAAACTCCATCTTCACCTGCAACTAGCAACACTATAAGAGGGGCTGAGCAAAAGCGGTAACATAGCCAAACAATGGTTTGCTAGGAAGGTGGGTTAGAGGCTTGACATGGCAATATGGGAGGCATGATATAGCAAGTGGTAGGTAGCACGGCATAGCAAAAGAGCGAACAACTAGCAACCAAAGATAGAAGTGATTTCGAGGGTATGGTCATCTTGCCTGAGATCCCGCAAGAAGAAGAACGAGTCCATGAAGATGACAAACGAACATAGTCGAATGGATCCTCACAAACGCGACATTATCGGAACTAATCCGAAGAAGCAACACCGGAAAGAAGCAAACAACATGGTAAACAACCATCACATAATCATGGCATGATGCACAACCAAGTATGATGCATGTCCGGTTTAATGAGGCATGGCATGGCAAAATGCACAAACAATACTACAAATTAAGTGGAGCTCAATATGCAACGAGTTGCATATTGACGGAACACCACATTCAAGTTATTTAGTTCGATCTCGTTTATGTACCCAACAATATTAAATGTTGATTAACATGGCAAGAGGTGAAGCATAATTAAACTAACTATCTAGTCAAGTTTAAATGAGGCCAGAAATAACAAACAACAATTCTGGAAAATCCTCACGTGCATATTTTAGATTTGGTACTGTTCTGCCCTAAACATAATTTTAGAATTTTTTTTAACATGCAATGTAAAGCCACCATGTTAAACTAGGCATTTTTCTATCCAATTTACATATAAAGTTTATTAAAATCGGAGCTACGGTTAAATAGTTATGAAGTAAAGCATTTTTGCATGGCATATGAGCAAAGTAAAGCAAACATCAATTTAAACATTTTAAACATGGATGAAAGTTGGATATTAAGAAACCAGATGAAATTCTAGCCATTTTTCATATTTGAAGTTTTTACAAATGGTGCATGGTTGGTGAGTTATTAAATGCATGTTGCCTAGGGTTTTTTTTGCAAAACTGCACTCTCTAGTTAATTCGCGAAATTCGCTGGACAGAAAAAACATCCACGGGACGAAACTGGAGGGGATGGGGAAGCTGCTCACAGGGGGCCTTGGGCCGGATATGGAGGTGCGCTAGGCCTCGGCGGCAGAAGGCGGCCCAAGATGGGGAGGAGGCCGACTCACGCGTGCTCAGGTGACATGGATCGATGCGGTCAACGCGGCTGGGACAAACAGGAGTCCTCTGCTCGATAGGGAGCAGAGTAGCGATGACAAGGACTTGGCACCGACGAGCAGGGGAGCTGGGCGTGAGCGAGGCTGGCGAGGCGGCGGCAGGAGGGCTGGATCCACAGCAGATCCAGTCGGTCCTCGCCAGAGGCGGGCGGCTGCTGCTTGGGGCTCCAGGGATGCCATGGAGTTGGGCGGAGCTTCTGCACATTCCTGGTACAGAGACGGAGAGGGAGTTAAGAGAGAGGAGGAGAAGGGAACCGGAAGGAGGAAGGGTAGGGTGATGGGGATGGCCTGGCGATGGTGCTCGGGGCGACGCATTCAACGGGCACGGGCGGTGCTCGTCCTCCTCTGGAGCAGGGACGAGGTGGTGGCTTGGCAGGGCATGAGCTATAGCTGCGGTCAACATGGCAGCAGCTCGGCCACTCGGGGTGATGCAGATGAAGTGACAGAGCGATGTAGGGAGATGGAGGTCGAAGCGCCGATGGTCTCCGGCGCTAGCGGGCGTGGCAGATCCAGCCGGACAGCGTCCCACGGGGTCCGACGATGGGTCTTGACAGCGCGACGGCCACGGCGTCCTCCGGCGAGAAACTTGGCGGCGCGGCAGGGGAGGCCGGCAAGCTCTGCTGGTCGAGAAGGGTCGTGGGGCTCTGGTTGGTGGGGATCAAGGGAAGTGCTAGTGGAGGCGGTGTGGTGATCCAGGAGGTGCTCGGTGATTGGCCAGGTTTGCAATTCGAGGAGGGGGATCGACTGGATGGATGGATCGGGAGGAGATCCCGAGGAGGGAGAGACAGGAGGAGTGCTGGTTGGCTGGTTTTGGATCCCGATGGGGAGAGTGGCGGCGCCGTGGGTATGGATGGGACATCTCCCCTAGAATTAGGGTTGATCTGTTTATATATGGCATATGGATTTTTGGGTAGGGGCTACCTCGTCCATCCGATTGTAATCGGACGGTCGAGAAACAAATAGGTAGGGAGTCCAAAAAGAAAAACGAAGATGTTTTGTAGATGTTTGGGGATGATCTGGACCTATTGGTAATGACAGAGCGGGTTGGGTTCGGGACAGCTTTCGGACGCGCACTCGAGGGGTTCGATGCACTATGAAAGGAGGGGTTTCGGGGCCTGGCGGTTGGTAGCGGACTATATAGATGGTCTAGCGAGGAAAGAGAGGGAAAGCCCGACACATGTTTCCGGATACCAAAAACGTCCGACATATGACCGGCTATAATGCCGCTATATGTTTAACAGTTGGGCTATCAAATGAACTCCGAATGCGATGAAACTTGGCAGGCGGCCTACTAACAACATAACAACACTGCATGCCAACTTTCAACCCATTCCGAGAACATTTTCCAGCCACTTATAAAATACTATTTCGGAGGTGCCGCGGGCGTGTGCAAGTGTGTCTGGGCTCAGAACAGACAACGGAGAGAACTGGGGAACCCGAACGGATGCAAGTTTTGAAAACATGCAGATGCAAAGCGGATGATGACATGGCAAGATGCAACACGCAAGCAAATGACAAGACAACAACATCGAATAACTGGAAGACACTTGGCGCATCGGACTCGGGGCGTCACAACTCTCTTCATTGCTCTCGCACCCACCCACTTGATCCTCTCTTCGACTCTATCGATATCTATGACCCCTCCCTCTCTTCTCGTGGATCTCCCCCTCTATATATGATATCGACAGGCCTCTATTTCACACACATTCATTGTGTCAATTTCTTTTTGAGATTTCATCGACACATATTCCCACAAATACATTCACGAAATCACCCCCCAAACAATAAACACTCATGAATGCACACGCCATCTATCTAGGTTTGTATCTCTCTCACACACACCCACGTAGGTGGGGGACGTGCATGAAGAGAAGAGGTGCACGCACGGCGCACTTACTCCCATCTCTTTCCCAACCACACCCGCGCGGGTACACGGTGGAGCTCATTTCTATACGAAAAGGCAGCCCACGTGATAATTTGATACATGTACAGGTTGTCCACTTGATGGAGGATCGTCTACCACGGGTGAACAAACAAATTGCAACTTGACGCGTTATGTTAAAAAAGAGGCAAACCATGTGGGGCCTACCTTAGAGGCAATGCTCTATACACTCGGGATGCTCTGTGCGTATTACTTTTGATGTGTCATGTCAACTCGCAGAACAAGGAGAAGCTTGCTTAGTATGTCGTCTCCCCCACCCACGGGCGCGATGGCTCGCAGGACAAGGTGAAGCTTGCTTACTACGCCTTACGCCCGCTCCCTCGCCCACGCGCGCGGTGGCTCAAAGGATGAGGAGAAAATTTTACTACTCCCTTCGTTTACTCCTCGTCCCTACCTTCGTTAGAGAGATTATCATATTGTTTGGAATATATGCCCTTTAGTAGATTTGAATATGAACTACTAGTACATACTCCAAACACTGATGTATATAGACGTATTTTAGAGTGTAGATTGACTCATTTTGCTTCGTATGTAGTCAATATTGAAACATACATAATAGTACGCACTCTCCCTCGCACACGTGGTGGACGTGCAGCAATTCATTCGGTCTCATATAGCCAGAACGATATATACTGCAGTACCATTATTGCTTGACTTCCCGAAGAGGCGAAGAGCCAATCGCAAGGTTAATATTTTGGAGATGCCAAGTGCAAGGTTTAAAGGAGAACGAGTAGTAGTACTAGTAGTACGTACCAGTGGTTCGTACTGTACGAGGAAGAAGGCAACAAGATGTATGTTTTGCGTGACAGTCTCTTCTTATAGGACGTGCTAGACCTAGTGGACCTCATTGTTGCAATGGGACTACTCCCTATCATGGATGGCATGATTCAGAGTGGTGGGCAGCGAGCATAATTCGGAGCTGCTTAGGCTAGTCGTAGTGGGAGTAACTTAGGTAGCAACATGACACATCCTGAGAAAAATTTGCTTATGTGGCATGGAGTTAATGAGGGAAGAGATGCTTGTGGTAACATAATATGTTACTGTAACATAACACACCCCGAGGTAAAATGAGTCTATGTCTCAATTAATGAAGGTTTGTATGTTACCATCTATATGTTACTACCCATTATGAAGGTAGTAACATGGATTAGTAACAAAAGCATGTTACTAGTCTAAGTTATTCCCCACTATGACCAGCCTTAGTCTTAAACCCCATGAAAAAGTCCCATCGAAATGAATAGCCATCCTCTACACGTGCTCCTATGTAAAATGAGTAAATGAGACAAAAAGAGAAAGAGACAAAGTAAAAAATCACCAGCCTTAGATCCAGCCCTATTGTATTAGTGAATGATATTTCTACGTCGTGACTGACATGGCTATATTATTAACCATGCTACAAAGGTAGAAGCGGATTCTTATTTATTCGCGGAGGTAGCAGCGGATGGATATTCAACGAGGAGTGAAATGATGGCTTCTTCCTCGGTCAAACATAGAGAAAGGTGGAAGCTGGAAGCTTCATGGCATTGTACAAATTTATCTCGCTGATAAATTACAGTACGTACTATACTAGTACTTCCTCCGTTCCCAAATATAAGTCTTTCTAGAGATTCCACCAAGTGACTACATACAGAGTAAAATGAGTGAATCTACACTCTAAAATATGTCTACATACATCCGTATGTTGTATTCCATTTGAAATGTCTAAAAAGACTTATAGTATTTAGGAACCGAGGGAATACTATGTAAAGAGTTAGGTGTCGCACGGTGTCTAGAAAATATGGTGATAATGTGAGGTGGGCCATGTAATCACTGAGCCTACGTGTTTTCACTGCTCTCGCACTCCTCCGCTGTAAGAATGGAGAAAATTGCAATCTAGTAGTACCTACTTTCGCTGAAAGCGTGGGACATCCACCAGTCCTACCACCTCAATAATAATGACCAATGAGCCGTCGAATCACATAGACCCAGCAGTAAGTTGGACGGATGAAGCAACCATCACTCTTGAATCCGCTTCTCTCTTCAACACAGGCGCCAGTGAGAGGTCGCGTCCGCTTTGCCCGGGCATGAATGCGGTGCCAATTCTTTGGAGCGGGGTTGGCCGTTTCGGGCGGGAAGCGCGCGCGGGCGATGTAGGAGCTTTGGGTGGGACAGGCTGGTCAGGAGCGGGCGTGGCAGCGGTCCGCCTGTCCCAACCGGACGCCCAGAAATGAGAGGATGCATAGAATCTCGCGGCTAAATCATACACTACACACCATCTCTCTGTAGGAGTAGGTCGATGTGTCGCTCTCTCTAACACACACATGTTGTTAAACACACACACACACACACACACGGGTTCATATAATAGGAATATCGTGCGAATTACTTAGGGAGCATTTGGATCCTTAGCAAGAACAGTTTATAGCCTAGCCGGGCAAGGTTAGGTGTTTGGAACTGTTAAAATATGTTAGCTTTTGTGGGCCAGCTAGCTTGGGTGGGGCTAGAAAAACCTTGCTAGCTCAGGAGAGCCAGATCGGCTCGCTTCCAACGACAAACTTTGCATACTACCTCCGTCCTAGTTTATTGGTCCCCATTGTATTTCATGTCAAATTTTGACCATAGATTAAACTAACAAAATGTTCATGCATGTCACAAAAAATTATATTAATTTGTATTTCGTGTACTAACACTTTTCTTATTAATTTGTTTGTTTCACCGTCTGACTGGTGGGACCCAACGTACTACGTGGAGAGAGGTAAGGTGACTAAGGCTGCATTATTTCTGTACTACCAACACCGCTTTAAATACCAAAATACCTTACCACCAAAGCCACATGGCACGATTATGATTTAAATCCCAATGACTCCCATGCAAAAGAAAACACGGCATGCTTGTCACACAAATGCAGGAATGTATAAAAGGTTACTTTCCTCTCGTTAAACATAACGCGAGGGTGGTGTAGCTGGTTAGTCTTGTTCGACTTCTTTCTTGTTTTCTGTGGTTTGCACTCTTCACACACTCTCTCTACTATATATATACACTAGAGCCTCAGCACTTGTAGCTGCTCTCTTCACACTCTCTCACCCTCTCCAGATCTAAACAAGACTTCGTTGGCCTCTCTCTCCCCTCACTGCTGGTCAAAGAGCCGGAAGGATCTGTCTGCCGGGAAGGGAAGGAGGCTTAACGCTGTCGCCGTCGGCGAGGGAGGGAATCCACTACCGGCGCAGCTGTTCTCT
>NC_041392.1:148927806-149035809 GCF_002162155.2 Triticum dicoccoides | reverse complement strand
GATCGCCCACCGAACCACACCCCAAGAACCTTAAGGTATAATGTACTTAATTCCACATGCATTGATCTAGCTGCATGTGGTCTTTTTCCGCTTCTGCACTCGAATCTTGGTGTTGGATCAAACAGGAAACTAGTGGGGAAAGTTGTATAGCATGAATCTAGGATGTGGTTCAAAGAGGAAAGGAATGGGGGGAAAGTAGTGGAGAAATTTGTATCGCATGAATCTAGGACGTGGTTCAAAAAGCACAGGAAGGGGGGAAGTAGTGGGGAAAGTTGTATAGCATGAATCTAGGACGTGGTTCAAAGAGGAAAGGAATGGGGGAAAGTTGTATAGCATGAATCTAGGACGTGGTTCAAAGAGGAAAGGAAGGGGGAAGTACTAGTACAGACTGGCTATCCAGCACCTACGTTGGTCGAAAGGGCAAAACAATGACAAATGCGGTACGCACATCTGTAACAAACTGATCTTTTTGTTTTGGGGGACAAGGCTGTAGAGTTTCAGCAAGACTAGATTTGCTACGCTCACATAGGGAAAGGTGTCTAAAGATAACAAAACTAGGACCAACACAAATATGCTCCTTGGTTGTTTGTTCTTTATTGCAACACACTGTGCATCACCCCTTCATACGTCGGTAGATGCACATGGTGATGGTGAGTCCATTGTCCCGTGCAACTCTTTAGCTACTGTTAATATAAGGCCCTGTTTGGTTAAAAAGTCCTAGTACTTTTTTTAGTCCCAACTAAAAAGTCCATAGTCCCTACCTGATTGGTTCCAAGGACTATACATGGACTAGAGGTTATTAAATGACATGCTAAAAGACCATGTTACCCCTTGTAATGAACTAATAGAGATAAGGTGCGATGCGGGGCAGGGGCAACTATTGGAAAAAGTCCCAAAAAGACTCTCCCTCGGGGTCTTGTTTCTTTAGTCCCAAATGCGCACTTTTAGTCCCTAAAAGTCCCTCCTATTTGGTTTAGATGGGACTGAAAGGGAGTTTTTTTAGTCCCTACACCAAAAAGTCCCTCTAAACAAACACCCTCTAATAATGCCCTGGAAAATTGATGCAATGCAACAGTTAAAAGCAAATTACATGTTTAAGAATTTTATTGTTAATATAATCTATCTGTTAATATGAATCAATGCCACCATTGGAGAAATGCTACTGTCTTGCTTTCTTTCCTAATTAGATAAGTTAGATGCTTCTTTTTGTTGGCTTCTGTGTCATCCACCGTTATTGACCACTTGTTGTTTCCTTTGCACCTCTGTGTAAACAGGGTTATCTACTTCACTTGTTGCTATTGTGACCTTTTGTTGCACTGCACAAAACACTTTTGTTTTAAGAGTGTTTTGTGCAGTTCAAACAAAATGTCACATCGACATCGTTGCTTGATTGCTTGATCTTAGTGGAACTGCACAAGAGGCGATCTTACTTCCTATTTGTGTTGGCAAATTTGGTTCAGATCTTCTTCTTGTGAGTTGTTTGAATTCCACGTCATGAGAGGTCAGTACTAGCCTTATTTCACATGATTGTGCAGTGTGCTTTCATATGTTGTGCTACTTCTACGGTAATGTTGCTTGATTTTAGTGAATTGCACAAATGGAGACAAGACTTCCAATCTGTATGTGCACCGTAATATCCCATTGAGGTAAGATAAGGATATTGCACAACTTTTGGCCTGTATTTTGCCACTTTCATCAGAAAATTAATGTCGTTATTTAGTGCTATACTTGTGCTCCCTAATTGACATGCAAAATCTTACATTGAAGGCAAAGCTTGTCTGTTATTGAACCAAGTGATGAAGGGGAAGAACAAGCGGAGGAAAAAGAAAAATCAACTCCCGGTGCTGTAATGAAGCACTGGAACTGTGATGACACAAGTAATGATATAGTTTTGCATCTTAATTTATTTCTATGGCTGGAACAAGCAATTGTTTTGCCACTGATTTGATGCCACTCTTAATGTAATATGTAATTATCTCTACTTGTGCAAACAGGGATATTCTTTGAAGATACCATATATTTTAGTGGAACTGCACAAGAAGATGTTGGAAACATTAAACTAATCGAGGAGTATATAGTAAGCATGGCAACCACAGTAGATAACAACAGATGGTTCCGGAGAAGTGTTTGATCTGTATGCTCTACACAATAAGCCTCCCGACAAAGGTTGTTACTCCCCACGGATTTCATCCATATGATTGAGCTTTGTCATCTCTATTGGTGCTGTGCTACTATTTAGATATTGTCATGAGAAAGTGGTATTGTCCTTGAGAAGTGCTTCATCCGTGTTGTTTTAAATATTTCCTTTCCTTTTTTGAGAAAATAGGGATGCTAGCATTTAGTTGTCCTCTTGTCTTTGCACAACAGGATCATCCTCCTCTGAAGAAGAATATGGAGTACGTGAAGTGACTAGTTCCGATTATGCCAGGATGAAGAAGCCATGTCTATCTTTTCATCAGAAGGAGCAGTTGAAGGATGGTTACATTACTCCCCACAAGACCAAACTAACTTCAACTCGGAAGGACTAACAGATCTCCATCTTTTTTGCTGTGATGCGCAAGTACAATGTGTTCTAGGATTCTTTCCAGTGAGTTCCATTTTTTTAAAGTGTGCTCTACATGGACCATGTTGGTGCCTATTTAAACTATCAATTCATAGTACAGTTTCCTTTATACTAATCACTTATTTTGTATTTGTGCAAACAGTGGTGCTTAGCTTGATTTCAATGGGAACTGCACAAAATGTTCATGAATACATCAAATCATTCATTTCCACCACAAGAAAGGAGGTGCCGATATGTTCAAGGTGTTGCAACATATAAAGGCGAAATCATACAAGATACGCGCGAATTTGGTTGATTTTGGTGGAACTGCACAAAAAGAACAACTGGTTTATTTAGCACGAGGTGCCATGTCAATGTTCGAACTGATGGCAAACCCTGCCCATTCCACAATCATAGGCATTTGATATTTTGGAATGGGAAAACCTTGTCAAAGTTTGCTCATTGATGTACGCAAAACAACATGCATTTGACATTCTGGAATGGGACAACCTTGTCAACTTTTGCTCATTGATGTTAGCAAGAAGACATGCGGTTGATATTTTCAAATGGGATGCCCTTTGCTGTGAGCAGCATTGATCGATTTTTATTTATTGTTTAGTTGTGAAGTAAATATTGGCTCTGACATGTGAATCGATGAGATGCATAATCATTGATTGTTTTGAATGTTCTCTATGAATTACCAGGCTTGTGTGTTTGATTGCAATGTACAGGAACGCTAAAAAGCAGCTCAAACTCTTTGTACTCCCTCTATTCCTTTTTACTTCACATATTAGATTTCTTTCAAGTCAGTTGATTTACATTGTGAATGTTCATACTTTTTTATAAAAGAGTGGTCAAAGTAGAGATACTTTGACTGCAGACAAAACTTGTATACAAACTAAAAAGGACCGGATGGAGTACATGTGAAACTACTTCAAATGAGGCGATCACCCTGGGAATAATCCGAGTACGTATTGTTTTGCATGTTCATCCAATACCAGTGATAGAAGAATTCAAACTAATTGAACTAAATTCATTCATAGACGGTCGGATTTCATATAAACATGCCAGATTTCATTACATTTCATACATTCTTCAACTAAAAAGGGGTGCACTGGAGGTATAATCAATTAACTGAATCTACCCACATGTGTCCGGCTAAGCCGAAGAGAAGCTTATTCTCTAGCGGACTGAGCTTCAGTGACTTAACTGCAGGTGCAGTTGCATAACTGACATGTGGCCGAGATGCCTACTGGGCCCACGTGTCAGTGACCCAACTTCACCAGCAGTGAAGTAACTGAAGCATCATCCTTCTGCAACATAAGTCTTAGACTCCACGTCGCCACCAAGAAGCTAATCGGCCGTCAATGGTCAACCCGCCTAGCTTGGCTTCAACCGGAGGGTAGCAGCAGCGGCCTTACTTGGACCCGAGTGGCGGCGACCTACCGTCTTCTACTCTACGCTGTTTTCTGTGTGGCGCGGCCTCGTTGGCAGCAGGGCGAGACCTCGACGGGGTCGGCGATGTCCTCTGTCTCGTTGCCGGTGGGGCGACGCCTCGGCGCAGTGGGGGAAATCCTCCCCCTCGTTGCCGGCAGGGTGGGGCCTCGGCTGAGCCAGCGGTGTCCTCTGCCTCGTTGTTTAAGGGGGCGGGGCCTTGGCGGAGTAGGCCTCGCCGAAGCCGATGAGGTCCTCCGCCTCTGTGCCAGTGGGGCGGGGCCTTGGCGGATCCTGCGATGTCCTTTGCCTCGTAGTTTGCGCCGTGGGGCCTCGGCGAAGCAGGGCCTCGTCGACGCCAGCGGAGCAGGGACTCGTCATAGCCGGTATTGTCCTCTGCCTCATCCTCGGTCTCGCCAAACAGTGCCTCGCCCGCTTCATCACCCTCTTTGTAGGCGGCTGCGGCCTCCGCCACCCGCATGCGGTACTGCCAACGCTCGAGGCGGCCCTCGCGAGCGGAGCTGTACGAGTCGAGTAGCGCCTCCTGCTGTGCCCGCTCCGCGGCGATCTTCTCCTCCGCCTGCAAGTGTTCTTGGAGGAGATGGTGGTTGTAGGCAGCATCGTCCTACGCCTCCTAGAACTTCTCCTCACACTTCTGCCTCACCGTATCCATGTATTGGGCACGGGCCTCGCCGATGGTCATGGTGCAATGCACCAGCGAGGATGGCGCGGAGGAGGAGGTTGGCGCCGGATCGTCGACTACCTTGTTATCCGTTGGGACATCGTCGTCCTCCGGGCGAGGGAGGCGGTCTGGGTGGGCCACGGTAGTTAGACTCGTGCTTTGCAGCGGGTCGGTCCAGCAGCCGGACATGCTGGCTCGCCAGTGAGCTCGCCGAGCCGAGCGTTGACAATCAGACGATGGATGTAGCTTCTGACCAGGAGCCGGCGCCACTATCCAAGCCGGTTCATGCCGTGTTCACCATAGAGCATGTGCAGCCGCACTTCGACGCCCTAATGGCGGAAGGGCTACCAGCGCAGGTGGACCTGTGTTGCAACCTCCATCTCCTCAACGAGCACCGGTGAACAAGCAAACGGCAATGCCGTCGCGGACATGTGGCCCTATGATCCTGGCTTCCCGAATGAGCAGCGGGCGCTGTATTAGACCATCTGTAGGGCCCGCGAGGCCCTCTCCGTCGTCCTTCGAGTTGTTGCGCTCGCCGTGGCGCCGCCATCTCACGTTGTCAACATGGTCAACGGACATGAGGTGTGAGGAGATGACTTTACTTGGAGAGGGTGGCAGTGGGGACCCACCAGGGCCATAGCTGCACGTACGCAAGTGCCTCCTTATTATATACAACTATAATAATTTTTGCTTCCTCCTGGTTTCCTGACATCACGGCCCCACACCATTGTCAACCTATGTAGTCAATAAACGAGATAATTGCATAAGGAGCGGCCGACAGCTGGGATCAAGCAGCTCAAGCAGTATTTGTGTTTTTGAGGTGTGAGCACTGCAGAGTTTTTCTTGAGCGATATTTTCGTTGTTGTTCAGAGGAGAGAAGGGTATTAACTAAGTGGGCTATGGCCTGTCTAGCCCAGGCCAATTATCCATCCCAAATATTAATTTTTTTCAAGCTGAAAATGGCTAGCCCAGCTATACTTTTTTTGAGGAATGCCCAGACAAGGTCAACTTGTTATTCTCCACCCCGTTGGGCTGCAAATCTTTCCAAGGAGGGATGCATTAGGCTTAACAAGGAAATGGGCTTAAGAAATAATAAATGGGATGTCACTATAAAAACTGGAAGTAACTATAAAAAACACACCAAACACGTAATTAGTTTATATTTTGTTTGGATTTTGAAAATTTTAATTTCATTAATTATTGCGCGGCAATATTTCGTTGGAATTTTTACGTAATACAAATTTATATTGAAATTGTATTTAATCTGACTAGAAATTTTGGGATAAAAATATTTCGGATCCCATCAAAATGTGGGAAATTTTATTGAATTCTGTTTTGAATGATTGGTTGAAATTATTAATCGTTGTCCTAGCTAGAAAATGGGCTATACTTTTAACAAACTGTGAATGGGTTGTAGTAAATTCCATTAGAATTCAAAAATGGGCCCTACATTCTTGCAAATCGCAAATGGGCTATAAGTTCTTTGCCAGACACTTGTGGTCCTACTAAGTTGATGTGTCCCCGAAAAAAAGTAAGTTGACGTGTATGCAAGGCTTTGTTAACTTATAGTCAACACAGGGTTGTAGCAACAGTGGCCGTTGGATGTCCATCCAACGGATGTCGTGCTTCTTCTTCAATATCGGATATTCTAGCTTCAGCCACCCAAAAAATGATTCCTCCCCCTGACATCTAGGGGGCACCGTTTCGGAGGCTGACATGTGGGCCTACTAAGTTGACGTGTACCAAGGGCTTTGTCAACTTAGTAAATATAAATGATTCTAGCTGCAGAGACCGTACGATGTCCATCCAACGGCCATAGTGCTTCTTCAACCTCTGGTCTTCTTGCTCCAGCCGCCCAAAGCAGCAACGGTGGGACTGCCTGCTCCCGCCTCCCGTGGACGGCTGTGCTACCGCACAGGCCGCACCGCCCCACCCTGCTCCATTGCTGGCCAGGCCATTCGTCTACTCACCCACACCTCCTGTTATTTTCTGGCGACGGCAGCCGAACCAGTAAACCCTCATACTCCCCACCGCGTGGGCAACCACTGCCGAGTCTTCCCCGGCTCTGTGTTATTCCGTTCGTGGTACTCTTGGCGCGCCATGGTCAACGTGGTCAACGAATGACATCCATCAGACCTGGACTGTATGTGGAGAGGCTGACAGCTGGGTCCACAACCGCACACAAGGAAATGCCTACTTATTACGCGCAAAATAATGATTCCTCCACCTCACAGCAGGGACCCACCGGACGGGCTACCGTATTACACGAAAAAAATACCCCTGCTGATGGGACCCACCAGCTACATCTTCGCACGGAAGGAAGGGCGTCCATATTACGAGCAAAAAAATAATGATTCACCCACTGACTGCTGGGACCCACCAGCTACATCTTCGCACGCAAGGAAGTGCCTGACAGTCGGGACCCACCTGGTCGATGCGTACGTAGCATTGTCATTCTGGTCGCGAATGTGTACGTACATACTGGTCGATGTAGAGGCGTACACGTGTCGTAGTAGAGGCACGCATGTGTCGTAGTAGAGGCGTGCACGTAGCATGTACACGTACGTACAACGGCCAGGGTGCAAGAAAGAAAATACGGCCACGTACGTACATACGGGCAGGGTCTCGAACGCCTACTCGCGCATACATACGACCAGGGCTCGTGTACATGGCTAGGTGAGAATAGAGAAGTTGCATCGTCATCGTGTTCATGGGGAGGCAACGAAATGCGTCATGTTCATCGAGAGGCAATGGAACGCATGCTGTTCATCGGGGGCCAACCGGCTTGGATGGAACAACCGATGGAAACGAGGCCTGGCATACCATAGAATGGAGGAAACGGCCTTGTGTTCGACCGACCACAGTCGAAACGGGTTCCTATTCATCGGGAGGGGTGTCGCGTACCGCAAAACGGAGGAAACGGACCTCCTACGGTGGAAACGGGGTCCTGTTGATCGGGAGGGGTGTGGCGTACCGCAAACGGAGGAAACGAACTTGTGTTGGAGCGCTACGGTTGAAACGGGGGTCCTGTTCATCGAAAGGGGTGTGGCGTGCAGCAAAACGGGACTCCATGGGATACTGTTCATCTCCACCGCCGACTGCCTCCACAAGCTACTGTTCATCCATCGTCGACCTCCTCCAGCCTCGACCTGCGACTGTTCATCCACGGGCTCCTGTTCATCCACGGGCTCCTGTTCATCCAGCCTCCACCGCGCGCTCCTCCACCAGCTACTCTTCAACCAGCCCTCTCCATGGGGTCATGTCCAACCACCCCTCCATGGGCTACTTGAAAGTGCAACTATCCCTAGGTGGTTTTGGTAATTCATAACAACATATAGCTCATTGAGCTAATGCTATTCCAAGATGATCATTTCAGGAAAGCTCAATGATTGGCATGGCATGGATGGTGAAAGTGGAACCCTCAAAATGCTAAGGACAAAGGATTGGCTCTAGCTCATATGCTCAAGACTCTTCATTTTACATTTTAGTGGTCCAAGATCACATTGAGTCCATAGGAAAAGCCAATACTATCAAGGAGGGATGAGGTGTTGCTTAATGAGCCTCTTGCTTCATGTGCTTAATGATATGCTCCAAAATCCTCAGCTACTTTCCCATATCCACATTTGACCTAAACCCAAAGCCAAACTCGGCCCTACCGATTCTTTCAACCCGGCGCCACCGAGTTTCACTTGTCATAGCCATTGCGAAACCCTAAGCAAATCGGTTCTACCGATAGGGATCTCGGTCTCACCGAGATGGGATTGCAATTTCTCTGTTTCCTTTTCGTAACTTTTCGGTCTCACCGAAAGAGCGGATCGGTCCCACCAAGATTGCAATGTAAACTCACTGTTTCCTTTTCGTAACATTTCGGTCTCACCGAGAAGAGCGAATCGGTCCCACCGAGTTTGCCTGACCAACCCTCTGGTTAGCTTATTACCAAATCGGTCTCACCGAGATTACGTTATGCCCTAACCCTAACCATATCGGTCCTACCGAGTTGCATGTCAGTCCCACCAAAAATCTCTAACGGTCACTAGGTTTACTATTTCGGTCCGATCGAGTTTGTTGATTCGGTCCCACCGAGATTGGTAAATTGTGTGTAACGGTTGGATTTTGTGTGGAGGCTATATATACCCCTCCACCTCCTCTTCACTCGTGGAGAGAGCCATCAGAACACATCTACACTTCCAACTCATATGTTCTGAGAGAGAACCACCTACTCATGTGTTGAGGCCAAGATATTCCATTCCTACCACATGAATCTTGATCTCTAGCCTTCCCCAAGTTGCTTTCCACTCAAATCTTCTTTCCACCAAATCCAAATCCTGTGAGAGAGAATTGAGTGTTGGGGAGACTATCATTTGAAGCACAAGAGCAAGGAGTTCATCATCAACACACCATTTGTTACTTCTTGGAGAGTGGTATCTCCTAGATTGGCTAGGTGTCACTTGGGAGCCTCCGACAAGATTGTGGAGTTGAACCAAGGAGTTTATAAGGGCAAGGAGATCGCCTACTTCGTGAAGATCTACCGCTAGTGAGGCAAGTCCTTCGTGGGAGATGGCCATGGTGGGATAGACAAGGTTGCTTCTTCGTGGACCCTTCGTGGGTGGAGCCCTCCGTGGACTCACGCAATCGTTACCCTTCGTGGGTTGAAGTCTCCATCAACATGGATGTAGGATAGCACCACCTATCCGAACCACGGGAAAAACATTCGTGTCTCCAATTGCGTTTGAATTCTCCGTGGGTGGAGCCCTACTCTTTGATGGGAGAGAACCAAACCGTGAAGCTACCGCGGATGAGTTGAAGATGTTGCAATACAATGCTCAAGCTTGTGATATTCTCTTCAACGGATTGTGCCCCGAAGAATTCAACAAAATCAGCCGTCTTGAGAATGCAAAGGAAATTTGGGACACTTTGATTGATATGCACGAAGGTACCGACTCCGTTAAGGAATCCAAATTGGATGTGCTTCAAAGTCAACTTGACAAGTTCAAAATGAAGGATGGTGAAGGTGTCGCTGAAATGTACTCTAGGCTTGCTCTCATCACAAATGAGATTGCCGGCTTAGGAAGTGAAGAGATGACCGATAGATTCATCATCTAAGAGCCTTGGATGGAAAATATGATACCATGTGCACATTGATCCAAATGATGCCCAATTACAAAGATCTCAAGCCAACGGAGGTAATTGGAAGAATTGTTGCTCATGATATGTCACTTAAGGATAAAGAGGAACTTCACAACAAATCAAGTGGTGCCTACAAAGCCTCATGTGAAGCCCCTACATCATCAAGTGAGAAACAAAACTTCAATGAAGAATTGAGCTTAATGGTGAAAAACTTCAACAAGTTCTACAAGAGTAGAAGCAAAGATAGAAGCTCCAAAGTCAAGGTCCAACAATGACAAAAGATCTTCTAGTCGAGAGCGAAACTGCTACAATTGTGGAAGACCCGGACACTATTCCAATGAGTGTACGACTCCCTACAAGAGAAGAGAAGACTCTCCAAAAAGAAGAAGCAAAAGAGAAGAATCACCACCAAGAGAGAGAAGGAGTAGAGATGATCGTTATGAACGAAGACACTCACGGAGAAGCAAGGATTCGGAAAGGAAGGAAAAATCATCAAGGAGCTACACAAAACGAAGACATCAGGCTCATGTTGGTGAATGGGTATCCGGCTCCGACTCTGACAACCACTCTGAGAGAAGTTATCACTCCGATTCCGAATATACTCAAGATGAAGGTGTTGCCGGTCTAGCACTTGTGTCAACCAACTCCTACGATATATTTGACTCACCAAATGAAGGAATTGGAAGATGCTTCATGGCCAAAGGTCCTAAGGTAACACACCCCGAGTATGTTGATTTTAATAGTGATGAAGATGACTTGTTAGGTGATGATGATTTACTTGTTGACAACTCTAGTGATGAATACTATGATGAAACGTCAATTAATCATGCTAATCAAGATAAAACGAATGACAATGATAAGGAGAAGATTGAGGCTCTAACTAAAGAACTATACACTCTTAAGTTAGCTCATGAAACTATCTTCGAAGATCATCAAGAACTTTTAAGAGCTCATGAGAAGTTACGCTTTGAAAAGCTCAATCTTGAGCAAGAGCATGAGTTTTTAAAGGCAATCAATGATGATCTCCGCAAGAAAAGTTCTTCTTACATTGCCAAGCATTTACTCTTATCCACTTACATGCCTCAAGTCAAGTCTAGTAACAAGAACAAGAAATATTCTTCCTCTAGTAGTAACAATGATCATGCTAAATCCAATATTGTTCCCTTCTAGTAGTTCTCTTGATTCCACTAATGATTCTCTTAGCCAAGTTACACTTGAGCAAGAAAATAGCTTATTGAAGGGAATTATAGAGAAAGGAGTGTACAAAAGCCTTGCCGGGAGTAAGCAATTTGAGGAAATTGTGCGCAAGCAAGGAAGGCACCGGAAGAATCAAGGTGTTGGTTTTGAACGAAAGTTCAATGCCAATGGAGTTGAGTGGGAAGGAGATCAATACCCCAAGACAAAGTTTGTTCCTCAACAAGAGAAGTATGATCCTACTTCCTCCAAGGGGACACAAGCTCAAGATGATCTTCCACCACAAGACTACAAGCAAAAAGGCAAGGACAAGCTTCAAGAGGAAATTGATGCATTTGAAGAAGCTCCTAAGACCTTAGTCAAGTGGATTCCCAAGACCACTTCAAGTTCCACTTCATCAAGTACGACTACAACTCCAATGATTCCCATCAAGATGGTGTGGATCCAAAAGAATAAGACTAGAGAGTTCTTGAGGGTGACTCCGCAAACATACTTCACTCTTATCATTTTGGCAAGAACAAGTGCAATCAACTTCCACATCTTGCACTAGTTCAAGGAGTCACAAACCCTCTTGTTGGTAAGACAAGGGACAAGGTAACCTAAAAGTTTTCATGGACATCATCTTGTGTGTGCATCACTCTATGTCTATGGATATCCTTGTTTGTTCCTTGTGGGACTAACCCATGTAGGTATTGAAAGTGCAATTCACTCAAATGGATAGCTCCAAGTGATCTACATCAACATTGAGCATCCACATCTTCAACATCTACATGAAGTCATCATCGACAAAACCCAAGGTTAGTTCATCCCTCTTAGGGGGGATATCACATCTTGGGGGAGCTTTACTCAAAGACTTGAGCTAAAGCAACTCTAAAGATGTGAACACAACAATGCTTTATGTAAAAGTGGTAACCCCACTTGAGCTTAAACGATGAGTATGACCTATGATCAAGTGTTCTCACTTGACTCCTAAGTCAATATACTCATATATAGATGACCTAGTCATCGCCAATTGCTTGATAGATGCTAGAATTGGTTGTGCATGCTTTGTCACATATTTCAATTGCCATTTTATTGTGTGAGCATGTTGGTTGCATATTTTACTCATTCAAGGACATCCACTTGTTGTTTTGATTGTTTGGTTTTATTTCCTTTTGCCAAGTGGATGGACAAGAATGCCTAAGAACCTCCTCTAGCTATCTATGCTTTTCTCGTCTCAAACTCTATTCATGCTACATCACAAAATTTGATCAAGTCAGATTCGAACTACTCTGTGTGAGGAGCACTCGGGGTCCCCGATTCGTCATAGACTTAAACTTCCAAAACCTCTTTGTGATTCTCGGTCTGATCGATATCCTACTTTCGGTCCTACCGAGATCATTAAGTTGATCTGATTTTTCGATCTCGGTGCAACCGATTTGAACCATTAGGTCACACCGAGTTGCAATAACTGTATACAGTTTTGCATCTCGGTGCCACCGAGTTGTTCCACTCGGTCACACCGACAAGGTCGGGCTATATATAGGCACGGGCAAAAATTTGGAAATTTTGTCACGACCGGGTTTTCCGGGTATAAAATTTCCAGAAAAAGACCGTCGTGCTCATCAGCCCCAGGATTACTGTTAGCTGATGAGGCTCCAACTTGATACAGAAATTCCAAGCAAAATACAAAATATGTGGTACAAGACCATTCTGGCCTGTGAGTACAACAATTGGGTTTCTAGTGGTTGATGGCGGAAGCGGTTTGTGAGACATCAGTGTCTATGGGACTCCATTTCCCACAGGAACAGCTGACCAGGTTAACTCCTATCTTCGCGAGGCTGCTATCACCGTTGCTTAGGTCTCGAGGCTGTCACCGCAACGCTCCTCTCCAGGCAGAAATCTGGCCAAGACAATAGCCAGGGACAAGCCAGTGAGTACTTTGAATGTACTCGCAAACATTAAGAACACAGGTATAATATAATTGATAATCATGCATTAAAAAAATTCCATGATCACATCGTCAGTCATAAATAAAACATCTTTTATGCATGCAAGCAGGTTATTTTCGTGCAACATGAATAAACAGTAATAGAGTGGGAATAAAATTCCGCAGTCGGGCGTCTGAGCGACACCACATAAAGGGCTTTAAAAGAAATGCCACAGTCGGGCGTCTGGGCGACACCACATAAAGGGCTTTAAAAGAAATGCCACAGTCGGGCGTCTGAGCGACACCACATAAGGGGCTTTAAAAGAAATGCGACAGTCGGGCGTCTGGGCGACACCACATAAAGGGCTTTAAAAGAAATGCCACAGTCGGGCGTCTGAGCGACACCACATAAAGGGCTTTTAAAAGAAATGCCACAGTCGGGCGTCTGAGCGATGCCACATAAAGGGCTTTAAAAGTAAATAATCACAATGAATATCCAGGAGGTAGAACCGTCCCAGGGATACTTGATAATATAAATAATGCAACGGGTTAGTCCATCACAAAATAATAATCATGGTCCTCACAAGTAATCAGTCGGTATCCAAGTTTGGTTTAATAATATCTCCTCCGAAGACCGACACTAAGACCAACACTTGACCCATCCTAGACTGTAATCCTTAACCATGGACACGACTATTCGAATAGGTTTTAATCTCTGCAGAGGGTGTACTCTTTACCCACGAGTAACGGATTTCTTTAGTCCATCGGGACTAATTCCGTTTACGGTCTTTTAGTTGAAAACACGCCTAACTTGCACACACCAGCTTAACTCATCGGTGTCTGGAATCACCCACGACACTTGTTAAGCAAAACTCTAAGTGGGGAGGCTACAACCTCGCGTAGCATGGGATCAAATTTATATTGCGCGCTCTAAGGGGTGGCCTCCCCTCTCGGTCTCAACCAGAAACACCCATGCCCCCGGACTAGGTGGCATGCCTACCGGCTACAACCGATATCTTCCACCATGGCCTCTCTGTACGGTGTGTGCTTGAAAGGGGTTGACGACTTACTAAACCATACCCTACCTGCGGCAGGGATAAGTGGTAGTACATAGCAAGTATGGGGGTTACTGGAACAAGACTCAGTCTACGGTCGACTCAGGAGGTTTATAAATTTCCTGCATGACATGTATAACAAATATATTTCAACCAACAAAATCACCACTCAATATATCTTACCATGCCATACCGGACATAACCGTCCCGACGGGGACCGGCGACAAGCTCACTCCTACCCAAGGCAGAGGCTTTCCCGGATTCCTTTCCGGCATGCATGCAAGGCATATGAGGGTGATTACCATCACAAGTATATTCATTTCCAACAGCAAGGAAATCACTAATATGCCTTCATGCAAATGATCATATCACATGAAATAACAAGCTCTCCGATATAAGGTGGTGTTATAAACGTGTCAACTAACACACCAAAAATATTATTCCGGGGTTCAGAAAGCTTGCCTTTAATGGTGTGGAGAGGTGGGGGTGCTCTCCAAATTTTTTTTGAAAGCTTCCTTCTCTCCCAAAAATCCTATTTCCAAAAATATGCAAATAACACATATTTCAAAAACTGTACAAAAAAGTTGTTTGGAAAATTTTCAACTAAATCTTAAAATAAACTAGACAATATTTGAGAGATGTAGGAAAAAGAATTAATTCATTTGGAGTTATACTTAAAAGGTTATAGGCAGTCAAAGTTGTGGTCAAAATCTGTTTTTAATAAAATCAGGAAAAAGAAAACGTTTCAAAAGAGATTATGTTTTCGTATAGAGAAGACGTATTTGCGCCCTTTATGCCTCCACTTATCCAGCGTGGCTGGCGCGTGGGTCACTGACAGTGGGCGCGCCTGGCCCACCGGTCAGGTTTGACCAGTCGCCTTTCCCTCTCCTTCCTCTGCCCGAGAGGGGGCGGGACTCCGGTGATCGTCGCCGGCGACTGGCGGTTCCTCGCGGGGCTCAGAGGGCGGGGATGGATCCGCCACTCCAGGGCGGTCCTCCCGGTGGTCGCCAGGTAGGTGGGGACGGAGGGAGCTGCCGGCGGCTAGCCTCTCGGCGGAGGTGGCCTCAGGAGCAAAGTGCTTTTGTGGCTCCGGTGGCTCCCCGTCGCAGCTAGGGGTCTTGGCGGCTCCGCAAGATGGATTGGAGTCGTTTGGTGGCGTTAGTTTGATGGGAGGGGCTCGGGTTTTGGTGAATGGAGCTGGGACGTGGCGGTGGTTGCGGTTGTCAGAGTTGGGGAAGACGGCGTTTTCCCCGACGATTGCGGGCTGTGGGGGTGCCATGGGGTGGCCTGAGGTCGCCTGCGTGCTCGAATGGTCTCGGTGCATCCTTTTATAGTGCGACGAGGTCGGTTCCGCGGCGGTGGGGATAAGATCGCCGGCGAACCGACGTTCTGTAGCTGCAGGGGAACGTGGCGGCGACGAGAGCTAGGCGACACCCTTGCGGATGAGCTCGCGCTGTTCCAGGGGCCAGGTGGCGAGCGGGAGAGGCTTGGGCGGCGCTGCCCGTGGCAGAGGCGCACTGCCGACGCCGGTGTGCCGCCAAAAGTGCTCTGGCGGTGGCGCTGTAGGGCGCTAGGGCGGGCTGGCGTGTTGTGGCGAGGCGGGGAGTGCGTGGCGAGGTTCTGCCATGTGTGCCAAGACAGGGGCGTGACGCGGCGGCTCGTGTGCGCGGCTGCAATTTGCGCGCTCTGGGCGCGCCCAGCGCACGCCCACCAGATGCTCGGCGAAATGCCATGGCATGCTAGGTGGCTCGGTTGGAGCTGGGGGTTAGCAGGTCTAGGTTTGGGCTTGCAAGGAGATCAGTGGACAAGCTGGTTTGGTCAGGGGATCAGGTTCACAGTGCAAACCAAAAATTCATGCCAAAACAGATCATGCCCATAAGGTGTTTGACAAAATGTCAAGGGCACTTAGGCAAGTCTTGGAGTGGTCAAAAACTCCAGATGGAAGTCTCTTTAGATGTACAAGAGGGTGGTGAGGTTAGTTTGCCAAAAGAAGAAACTTGCTAGTGCAAGTTTTGCAAAACTACAATTCTGGACAGGAAATAAATGACATTATTTCATGAACCAAAATTAATCCAATGGGTGCATGCTCCTGGATTTAGGGGTTTGGTAGGGCTGTCTACAAGTAGGAGAAAGCACAAGATCATTGGAGCAAAATTAAATAGGGTTGTAGTAGAAATCACAAGGCTGGACCAGAATGAAGATGAGGTTGATTCACTCAAATTTTTCAAATAACATCACTGGGTGTTTGCATAAAGTTGAATCATATGCTACTACCAATATCCCATAATTTTGGTGGAGGCTAGGAAGAATTATTTAAATGGGTTGTACTGTAAAATGCACTCTG
Organism: Triticum dicoccoides; assembly: GCF_002162155.2. NCBI lineage: Eukaryota > Viridiplantae > Streptophyta > Magnoliopsida > Poales > Poaceae > Triticum > Triticum dicoccoides. The sequence continues at coordinate 149,019,522 of NC_041392.1, read as the reverse complement.
GACCAGAGAAGAAAAATTGAGTGTAGAGCTCAAAATATTTCATGAATAATAGATATTTTTGTATAAAAGTGATTTAAAAACATCATATGACATCTCCAAATTTTTGTGAGAATTTTAAGTGAATCTATCAAATGGTTGTAGTTCAAATATGGCCATCTAACCTTGAAAAACCATTTTCAAGAAAGTAAAGATCAAGCAACTTAATTATTTAATTAGTTATATTAAATAAGGGAAAGTTTCTCTTGAGAGATTAAATATGTCCAATGACATATTTGAAAAGTTTTCTCTTTGGGAAAAACTCATCATAACAGGGAAGGAAATGATTTAAAAATAAAAATGGAGCTCAGATATTCAAAGTTTTAATTCCTGGCAAAATCTTAATTAATAAAACAAGGCCAAAATTTTGGGGTGTCACAACACTACCCCCCTTAAGAAAAATCTCGTCCTCGAGATTTGTTAAAAGCTGTGTTACGAAAATATTATGCAATAAGGATGTGGCTATAGTGAGAGGGCAATAGGTGGTGAAAAACCACAGTGTGAAAACTGGTGCCGCGTGGAAAAGTCTACGGTTCGGGACAAAATGCGAGATTCTATGCTAGATATAAATTTAGAATAACTTCTAAATTTAAATATACGCTGGTCGTACCCGAGAGCACAGTGCTCCCTCTGGCTGACAGGTGGACCCGGGGTCCACTATCAGTCTCTTCTTCTCCCTCTGGTTCTCTCTTCTTCCTCTCTCCCGCGCGCTTTCTCCACCGGCGACGCCTAGCGCGTAGGGCATCTAGGCCGTACCGCGGTAGTGCGCGGCGTGCTAGCTGCCGGTGCAGCGTGCACTCACCTCGCGGGCCAGCGCGCTGTCGGCACTGCTCGCGGATTCGACTCCGAACAGCGGCGATCGGCGACGAGCGGCGTTGGTGGACTTCGCCCACCGTACACTGAGCTCGAGCTATAAAACGGTCGGGGTGCCTCCCTCTTCTTCCTCACACCTGGCCTCACTTCTCCTCCTCCTTCTTCCTCCATTTCTGCTTACAAAAGCTCGGTTAGGCTCTAATGGCGGAGGTGATGCCGGACTGGTTTGCGAACCTGATATGCATAGGGCTGGCGACACTGCTGGGGCTCTCCGTTCTCCTGTGCGCGATGATCCTCGACGAGCGTCGCGACGCTGCTGCTCGGTTGTTGGCTCTCCGCGGTGGTGGTGATCACGAGGAGTAGGTGGGGTGTGCCGGGTGCTAAACGTTGTTAGGGGGTGATTAGCTGGATGTAACACCGTTGCAAAGTTTTGCAAACAGTGTATGTGTTCGAAGGATTACGGTTGTGAGTCTGCTGTCGTGGTGCTGTGTGAAATTAATAAATCCATGCTGTGAAAAAGTGTAGATGTAGCAACTCAGGGAAAAGAAGTCTCACTCCAGAATTTTGCGAGGGAAAAACAGTTAATTTAAAGGAGTATAAACCACAACAAAAACTACACACATTAGTAGAAACCAAATAATTGACTCGTCGTACAAACTTAGGGTATCACGCGTAAGTCACACACATAAATAAATGTTGTAATAATGAACACCGAAGTGATGTTCTAAAATGGAAACGACAACTGGACGGGGTCCCTAGAAAACGTCTCTGGTACTGGGATACACTCCTCTTCTATCGGGGGAAGTGGATTGACCAGTCGATGCACGTGTCTCTCCTGGTCGGGCCTTAGTGCTCTGCCGATGGCGATCTGAGGATTTAAATCTGCGAGGCTCTGGAGATAACCCATCACATGTTGGGTTAAACGCTCTTGAGCGATGACGTACTGGACAAGGTTGGCCAGGACCGGGTCTCTCTCAATTCGTCCACCGGGAAAAGATGTCACTCCTCCGGGTGCTGCACGGCTCGGGAAGTAATAATACCCTCGTTCGCTGGCATAGGGTACCGCGAATCAAAGGAGAGCAAGCGCTTCGTACGCAACAGCTTCTATGGCCATCTGTGAGGTTGGCATAGATTTCCCCACGAAGGAGACCTCCGTTGGATCTTGGTTTGAGTTTACGGGAGGGATGTGTACTGCTGCCCAATATCTTGAGGTGGAAGAGGTGATCCTAGATTTGAACAGCTCGTACTGGGGTGGCTGGGTAGCGCCCATGGTACTGCAGGTAAAATCCCACAATATCTTGACAAAACTTCCTGGGGTTGCATCTGGGGTTCTCAGATATATGCTAGGGCTCGGCATGGCTAGGAAATGGTTGTGAGGGTGGTGCACAAGGTGAGAGGTGCTTGGCAAGGTCACGCGGTGGCCTTTTATAGCACTGGAGCTGGGTCATTTTTACCGTGGTGAATGGTAAAGAAAATTTTCAGCTCTGTTCCAATGGCCGGGGTCAAGTCACAGATTCACACATCTCACTATAGTGATGTGTTACAGTGGGGTTGACGGGGTGATTTTTGGTAACTGTGTCTGGGATAGAAATCTTATACTACATACTGGCGTATCCAGGCAAGGCCACTATTAAAATAGAGGCACGACAACAGGCGGCATTTACTTACAAGGTCACACGATAACAAAGTGAGGGTACACAGGGACTCGATACAACTCGGGTGACCTAGTCTACCTCGTTTACATCCAAGCGGGCGTGCCTTGAGGCTCCTCCACGAGTCTCGTCGTCGGAATTAGCTGGAGTGGGTTGAGGGGCTGCAGGCTCGGGGTAGCGATGAGGACCATCTCGGGGATTGTTGGCCACAATCCCGTTGGAGTGTGCTCCCAATATGCGACGAAGCACTTCTGGGGTTATCGCAGCACCTTGGCCGATGGCTGGGGCAGGCCTCAGGGACTCGATCGGGTGTCCAAACAGCACGACTGGGTTGTCGGCGTTGGGCTCGTTCTCTTCTCTCACCGGGGCTCGATGAACCAGCTCTCCACGAGCTGCGATTAGATCAATAGTGATTTGATCGCACAGTTCCTCTAGTGCACTTACATAGCGCACCAGGTGCAACAATGCAGGATCCGTCTCGTGATCTCTGTTGGCAACTCGGGGTGGTCTACCATACCCTTCATGTCTGGGGTAGTAGTGGAACGATCGACAGTTAACTCTGGGCGACAAGTGCCGGAGATGAACTATAGCCTCTCGAGCAGCTAGTTGGATGGCTTGAAGTTCAAAGGAAGTTGTCCTTCCGGTGAACCTGTAGGGGCGCTCGGGCTCTAGACCCCTACCGTAGATGTGTACAGTGGCCCAGAATTGACGGCTCTCACCGCTCATGGGTCCTTGGTACACAACATATTCTGGGGGCTCTTCTAACGCATAGGCACGACGGGTGAGGTTTGCGAGTATGGTCACAAAGCCTCCAAGGTTGGTTGTTGTGGTCTCATTGTGCACGACAGGGCCAGGCATTGTAGCTTGGTTTGGGGTAGAGGCTGTGCTGTGCGGTGTTGGGGCTAGCATGCCCCTTTTTATAGGAAAAAGGGGACGGAGTCTTCCTTCGCACGCTTGCGAGAAAGGACTATTTAGGGGTCGGTCACTGGCGCATGAGTGACAGGTTAGGTTGATAGGTTGGGCACCGACTGCCAAAAAGGTGTTGGGTCACTGTGTGGCTATCTTGCACGAGAAGCTTGGCTGGGGTTTGGTTATGGTTTGGTGGGTTGGTTTGCCTAAGTTTATAGACCCGGCTAAGATAGGATTAGCCAATGGTCAGCCTGGCTCTGATACCAAGTCTGTCACGACCGGGTTTTCCGGGTATAAAATTTCCAGAAAAAGACCGTCCTGCTCATCAGCCCCAGGATTACTGTTAGCTGATGAGGCTCCAACTTGATACAGAAATTCCAAGCAAAATACAAAATATGTGGTACAAGACCATTCTGGCCTGTGAGTACAACAATTGGGTTTCTAGTGGTTGATGGCGGAAGCGGTTTGTGAGACATCAGTGTCTATGGGACTCCATTTCCCACAGGAACAGCTGACCAGGTTAACTCCTATCTTCGCGAGGCTGCTATCACCGTTGCTTAGGTCTCGAGGCTGTCACCGCAACGCTCCTCTCCAGGCAGAAATCTGGCCAAGACAATAGCCAGGGACAAGCCAGTGAGTACTTTGAATGTACTCGCAAACATTAAGAACACAGGTATAATATAATTGATAATCATGCATTAAAAAAATTCCATGATCACATCGTCAGTCATAAATAAAACATCTTTTATGCATGCAAGCAGGTTATTTTCGTGCAACATGAATAAACAGTAATAGAGTGGGAATAAAATGCCGCAGTCGGGCGTCTGAGCGACACCACATAAAGGGCTTTAAAAGAAATGCCACAGTCGGGCGTCTGGGCGACACCACATAAAGGGCTTTAAAAGAAATGCCACAGTCGGGCGTCTGAGCGACACCACATAAAGGGCTTTAAAAGAAATGCCACAGTCGGGCGTCTGGGCGACACCACATAAAGGGCTTTAAAAGAAATGCCACAGTCGGGCGTCTGAGCGACACCACATAAAGGGCTTTTAAAAGAAATGCCACAGTCGGGCGTCTGAGCGACGCCACATAAAGGGCTTTAAAAGTAAATAATCACAATGAATATCCAGGAGGTAGAACCATCCCAGGGATACTTGATAATATAAATAATGCAACGGGTTAGTCCATCACAAAATAATAATCATGGTCCTCACAAGTAATCAGTCGGTATCCAAGTTTGGTTTAATAATATCTCCTCCGAAGACCAACACTAAGACCAACACTTGACCCATCCCATACTGTAATCCTTAACCATGGACACGGCTATTCAAATAGGTTTTAATCTCTGCAGAGGGTGTACTCTTTACCCACGAGTAACGGATTTCTTTAGTCCATCGGGACTAATTCCGTTTACGGTCTTTTAGTTGAAAACACGCCTAACTTGCACACACCAGCTTAACTCATCGGTGTCTGGAATCACCCACGACACTTGTTAAGCAAAACTCTAAGTGGGGAGGCTACAACCTCGCGTAGCATGGGATCAAATTTATATCGCGCGCTCTAAGGGGTGGCCTCCCCTCTCGGTCTCAACCGGAAACACCCATGCCCCCGGACCAGGTGGCATGCCTACCGGCTACAACCGATATCTTCCACCATGGCCTCTCTGTACGGTGTGTGCTTGAAAGGGGTTGACGACTTACTAAACCATACCCTACCTGCGGCAGGGACAAGTGGTAGTACATAGCAAGTATGGGGGTTACTGGAAACAAGACTCGGTCTACGGTCGACTCAGGAGGTTTATAAATTTCCTGCATGACATGTATAACAAATATATTTCAACCAACAAAATCACCACTCAATATATCTTACCATGCCATACCAGACATAACCGTCCCGACGGGGACCGGCGACAAGCTCACTCCTACCCAAGGCAGAGGCTTTCCCGGATTCCTTTCTGGCATGCATGCAAGGCATATGAGGGCGATTACCATCACAAGTATATTCATTTCCAACAGCAAGGAAATCACTAATACGCCTTCATGCAAATGATCATATCACATGAAATAACAAGCTCTCCGATATAAGGTGGTGTTATAAACGTGTCAACTAACACACCAAAAATATTATTCCGGGGTTTAGAATGCTTGCCTTTAATGGTGTGGAGAGGTGGGGGTGCTCTCCATTTTTTTTTGAAAGCTTCCTTCTCTCCCAAAAATCCTATTTCCAAAAATATGCAAATAACACATATTTCAAAAACAGTACAAAAAAGTTGTTTGGAAAATTTTCAAATAAATCTTCAAATAAACTAGACAATATTTGAGAGATGTAGGAAAAAGAATTAATTCATTTGGAGTTATACTTAAAAGGTTATAGGCAGTCAAAGCTGTGGTCAAAATCTGTTTTTAATAAAATCAGGAAAAAGAAAACGTTTCAAAAGAGATTATGTTTTCGTATAGAGAAGACGTATTTGCGCCCTTTACGCCTCCACTTATCGAGCATGGCTGGCGCGTGGGTCACTGACAGTGGGCCCGCCTGGCCCACCGGTCAGGTTTGACCAGTCGCCTTTCCCTCTCCTTCCTCTGCCCGAGAGGGGGCGGGACTCCGGTGATTGTCGCCGGCGACTGGCGGTTCCTCGCGGGGCTCAGAGGGCGGGGATGGATCCGCCACTCCCGGGCAGTCCTCCCGGTGGTCGCCAGGTAGGTGGGGACGGAGGGAGCTGCCGGCGGCGAGCCTCTCGGCGGAGGTGGCCTCGGGAGCAAAGTGCTTTTGTGGCTCCGGTGGCTCCCCGTCGCAGCTAGGGGTCTGGGCGGCTCCGCAAGATGGATTGGAGTCATTTGGTGGCGTTAGTTTGATGGGAGGGGCTCGGGTTTTGGTGAACGGAGCTGGGACGTGGCGGCGGTTGCGGTTGTCGGAGTTGGGGAAGACGGTGTTTTCCCCGACGATTGCGGGCTGTGGGGGTGCCATGGGGGTGGCCTGAGGTCGCCTGCGTGCTCGAATGGTCTCTGGGCATCCTTTTATAGTGCGACGAGGTCGGTTCCGCGGCGGTGGTGATAAGATCGCTGGCGAACCGACGTTCTGTAGCTGCAGGGGAACGTGGCGGCGACGAGAGCTAGGCGACACCCTTGCGGATGAGCTCGCGCTGTTCCAGGGGCCAGGTGGCGAGCGGGAGAGGCTTGGGCGGCGCTGCCCATGGCAGAGGCGCACTGCCGACGCCGGCGTGCCGCCAAAAGTGCTCTGGTGGTGGCGCTGTAGGGCGCTAGGGCGGGCTGGCGTGTTGTGGCGAGGCGGGGAGTGCGTGGCGAGGTTCTGCCGTGTGGGCCAAGACAGGGGCGCGACGCGGCGGCTCGTGTGCGCGGCTGCAATTTGCGCGCTCTGGGCGCGCCCAGCGCACGCCCACCAGATGCTCGGCGAAATGCCATGGCATGCTAGGTGGCTCGGTTGGAGCTGGGGTTAGCAGGTCTAGGTTTGGGCTTGCAAGGAGATCAGTGGACAAGCTGGTTTGGTCAGGGGATCAGGTTCACAGTGCAAACCAAAAATTCATGCCAAAACAGATCATGCCCATAAGGTGTTTGACAAAATGTCAAGGGCACTTAGGCAAGTCTTGGAGTGGTCAAAAACTCCAGATGGAAGTCTCTTTAGATGTACAAGAGGGTGGTGAGGTTAGTTTGCCAAAAGCAGAAACTTGCTAGTGCAAGTTTTGCAAAACTACAATTCTGGACAGGAAATAAATGACATTATTTCATGAACCAAAATTAATCCAATGGGTGCATGCTCCTGGATTTAGGGGTTTGGTAGGGCTGTCTACAAGTAGGAGAAAGCACAAGATCATTGGAGCAAAATTAAATAGGGTTGTAGTAGAAATCACAAGGCTGGACCAGAATGAAGATGAGGTTGATTCACTCAAATTTTTCAAATAACATCACTGGGTTTTTGCATAAAGTTGAATCATATGCTACTACCAATATCCCATAATTTTGGTGGAGGCTAGAAAGAATTATTTAAATGGGTTGTAGTGCAAAATGCACTCTGGACCAGAGAAGAAAAATTGAGTGTAGAGCTCAAAATATTTCATGAATAATAGATATTTTTGTATAAAAGTGATTTAAAAACATCATATGACATCTCCAAATTTTTGTGAGAATTTTAAGTGAATCTATCAAATGGTTGTAGTTCAAATATGGCCATCTAACCTTGAAAAACCATTTTCAAGAAAGTAAAGATCAAGCAACTTAATTATTTAATTAGTTATATTAAATAAGGGAAAGTTTCTCTTGAGAGATTAAATATGTCCAATGACATATTTGAAAAGTTTTCTCTTTGGGAAAAACTCATCATAACAGGGAAGGAAATGATTTAAAAATAAAAATGGAGCTCAGATATTCAAAGTTTTAATTCCTGGCAAAATCTTAATTAATAAAACAAGGCCAAAATTTTGGGGTGTCACAAATTTCTCCGAACCCCTTCGCCCGCGCGATAGCTCGCTCTGCCAACGTGGTCTCCGGATCGTCTCCTCGCCGCCAGCCGCCTCCAGTCGCTGGTCTCCATCGCCGTCAACGAAATTCAACCCCGCCGTTGCCGCCGTAGCGAGTCTCCGCCGATCTAGGATATTGACTCGATCTTTGTGCTATCCCCAATCTGAGTCCTAGCACATTGTGATCTTATTGTGTCTAGCCACGATTGAAACACTCCTATCTAGTCAATGCGTTCGTAGAATAGGATTGATTCGAAAATTTTAGGGTTAGGTTTCTGCCGATACCATCTCGGACCCACTAAGTTGAAAAACTCGGTCCCACTGATTTGGCTCATGCCATTGCACAAGTGAGACTTGGTCTGACCGAGAATTACTAATCGGTGTGAGCGATTTTGGAACTTTGTGAAACCCTAGCAGTCTCGGTGCCACCGAACTGTGACTCGGTCTGACCGAGTTCACTAGGTTAGGTTCCAAAACTGCTTCGGTATCACCGAGTTTAAAAATCGATAGATCCGAGATGATTTCAGTGGGAAACTACAACTAAGATTTTGAATCATTCTTTTGCAAAAATCTCTGCATTTTGTGATGCTCATCTATTCTACCTCATCTATAAACTCTTCACAGGGTCAGCAGTCAGCTTGTTCATCATGTCAGATCAGAGTGATAGCCAAAACCTGTCAGAGCAGCAAGTGCACATGAGTGAGGGCACTAGTCCCTCCAGTTCCTCAGATGAAGGCAGCAGGAGCACTCCTAGTAACTTGCCAAAAGCTGCCACCAGACAAAGGAAGAAAAGAACCTCAGAATCAGAGGATGAGGACTATGTGGTAGAAGAAGAAGCCACTTCCAAGAAAGTGGTTAAGAAGGAATATAGCACTGCTGCTGCCACCAAGCCAGGCATGAAGCAAAAGGTTCCTGCAAAGAGAATTCCAATGTCTAAGGCCAGAGCATCTACTCAAGTCCCTTTGGGATCTGAACCCAAAGAGGCTACTGCAGAAGGGAAGAAGAGGAAGGACATGATCAAAAAGACCACTGCTAGAGTGCTTGGGAGATCCTCAATCATGAGAGATTCTGAAGAGGAAGAGGAAGAAGAGGTTGCTGCACCAGCACCCAAGGCACAAAAGCTGATGGGTGATGCTATAAGATCAGGGGCTACTGCATCCAAGCCCAAGGAAGCACCCAAGGCTGCATCAAAGGCCAAGACAGCTCCAAAGAGGAACACAAGGAGCGTACCAGCTGCTGAAAAGAACAAGGCCCCAGTGCCTGACATTGGAGAAGAAGAAGAAGGACAAGTGCTTAGGAAGTTAAAGCCCAAGATCCCAGACCACAATGATGCTCATCCTGTGGCTGAGGACATGAAAATCAGAAGAGACTCAGGGCTAAGGAAGTGGAGAGAAGCAGATCCATATGCTTCAAGGAGAAGAACTGCTGTTGATTACAGGTTCCACACTAAGGAACATCAGGACTTCTATGAGACAGTTTTGCTTGATAAGAAGCCCATTGTTTGTGACATGAGATGGGTTGATTGGGAGTACATCAAGGACAATGAAGAGCACTATCCTGGAGTGCAAGACAGCTTCAAGGCTTGTGGAGTAGCAGACTTTTTTGGGCAGAAGCTCACAAAGTGGAATGAAGAGCTGATCATGCAGTTCTACTCCACAGCACACTTCTATCCATATGGAAGGATTGTGTGGATGTCTGAAGGTACGAGGTACCAATCAACAGTTGCTGAGTGGGCACAGCTCATCAATGCCCCAGAGGAGCATGAGGATGACTTATACATATATGCCAAGAAGAAGATGGACCACAACTCTATGTCCAACATGTACAGGGAGATTCCAAACAAGGCACTTGATACTTTCAAGTTTGGGTCTGTACATTATCTTCTGTCAGGGTTGCCAACTATCAATTGGATTTTGAGGCACACTTTGTTGCCCAAGTCAGGTGATCACAAGATGATCAGAGGCCATGCAATCAACTTGCTTCACATCTTTGATGTGCCACAGAAATTCAAAGTCATGAGCCTCATGGTAGAGACCATCAAGAGAACTGCAGCAGATCAGAAGAGGAGCTGTGGTTATGCCCCTCAGATCCAGGAGCTAATTAACTCCAAGATGGGCACAGGCATATACCTATTGGACAAGGAACATTTTCCTATTCATCCAGATTTTGAAGATAATGAAGTTGTGATGAACAAGGATGATCCATCATCAGTTCATGCTCAAGCACAGAAGGAGAAGGCAAGGAAGGAGAAAGCTACCAAGATGCCAACTCAAGAGGAGGCATCTGAGTATTTCCTGAAAAACAAGCAAGAGCAGCTTAGTTACTTGATTGCATCCACACTGAGGATTGAGAAAGGACTGGCCACCCTCACTCAGAACCAGAAGAGCTTAGAGAGGATCATAGAACAAAAGTTCTATGACATGGATGTCAAAGTAACAGAGATTCAGTCTGCAGTGGAGCAACTTCAAGATGACATGCAGGAGAGGAAAAGGAAGACTACAACTGATGCATTTGCCAGAGTGCCACGAGCTCAGAGGTCGACTGCAGTGCCAGTTCCTGACACCAGAGCCACCACCTCAGCTCCAACCACAACACCAGCCCAACCAGCTCCAGCATCTACTTCAGCTCCAGCTCCAACCACGTCTACAGAAGCCTTCGTCCTTGGAGTGATCCAGACTCCACCACCACCAGAAGATCAACCCTGAGAGTCGATCTAGCACTATGCATTTTCTAGGAACTTTTTGGTAACTTGTTGCCAAAGGGGGAGAAAAATGTATAGATCATAGGCTTCGAGAGAGAGAGAGTGTTGCCTTTATTCTCTCTTGCTTTATTTGGTGTCTTTTTTCAAACTTTGTTTGCTTTTGGTTGAGATACTTTGATATGCTTGTGAGACATTAATGATCATGTGTTTGATCATAAGCTACACTTATGCATGCTTGATATATCTTATCTATCTTATGTGATCATTCACTTTCTTTGGTGATGAGTGCATGTATTTCATTCTTATCTTTTTGAGCGCTCCACCGAGATGTATGTGACATGGAAGAGTAACCCAGGACTCTAACTCTTTGTGCATTTGCAGTCCAAAGCAAATTTTAAATATGCACAAATTTAGGGGGAGCTCTTACTTATCAGATACTTCTCAAAGCAACGATATATTTCATTCTTATTATTATTTGTCGAAGCTTTGATCTATATGTTGTCATCAACTACCAAAAAGGGGGAGATTGAAAGTGCAACTATCCCTAGGTGGTTTTGGTAATTCATAACAACATATAGCTCATTGAGCTAATGCTATTCCAAGATGATCATTTCAGGAAAGCTCAATGATTGGCATGGCATGGATGGTGAAAGTGGAACCCTCAAAATGCTAAGGACAAAGGATTGGCTCTAGCTCATATGCTCAAGACTCTTCATTTTACATTTTAGTGGTCCAAGATCACATTGAGTCCATAGGAAAAGCCAATACTATCAAGGAGGGATGAGGTGTTGCTTAATGAGCCTCTTGCTTCATGTGCTTAATGATATGCTCCAAAATCCTCAGCTACTTTCCCATATCCACATTTGACCTAAACCCAAAGCCAAACTCGGCCCTACCGATTCTTTCAACCCGGCGCCACCGAGTTTCACTTGTCATAGCCATTGCGAAACCCTAAGCAAATCGGTTCTACCGATAGGGATCTCGGTCTCACCGAGATGGGATTGCAATTTCTCTGTTTCCTTTTCGTAACTTTTCGGTCTCACCGAAAGAGCGGATCGGTCCCACCGAGATTGCAATGTAAACTCACTGTTTCCTTTTCGTAACATTTCGGTCTCACCGAGAAGAGCGAATCGGTCCCACCGAGTTTGCCTGACCAACCCTCTGGTTAGCTTATTACCAAATCGGTCTCACCAAGTTTGTGTAATCGATCTCACCGAGATTACGTTATGCCCTAACCCTAACCATATCGGTCCTACCGAGTTGCATGTCAGTCCCACCAAAAATCTCTAACGGTCACTAGGTTTACTATTTCGGTCCGACCGAGTTTGTTGATTCGGTCCGACCGAGTTTGTTGATTCGGTCCCACCAAGATTGGTAAATTGTGTGTAACGGTTGGATTTTGTGTGGAGGCTATATATACCCCTCCACCTCCTCTTCACTCGTGGAGAGAGCCATCAGAACACATCTACACTTCCAACTCATATGTTCTGAGAGAGAACCACCTACTCATGTGTTGAGGCCAAGATATTCCATTCCTACCACATGAATCTTGATCTCTAGCCTTCCCCAAGTTGCTTTCCACTCAAATCTTCTTTCCACCAAATCCAAATCCTGTGAGAGAGAATTGAGTGTTGGGGAGACTATCATTGGAAGCACAAGAGCAAGGAGTTCATCATCAACACACCATTTGTTACGTCTTGGAGAGTGGTGTCTCCTAGATTGGCTAGGTGTCACTTGGGAGCCTCCGACAAGATTGTGGAGTTGAACCAAGGAGTTTGTAAGGGCAAGGAGATCGCCTAGTTCGTGAAGATCTACCGCTAGTGAGGCAAGTCCTTCGTGGGCGATGGCCATGGTGGGATAGACAAGGTTGCTTCTTCGTGGACCCTTCGTGGGTGGAGCCCTCCGTGGACTCGCGCAACCATTACCCTTCGTGGGTTGAAGTCTCCATCAACGTGGATGTAGGATAGCACCACCTATCCGAACCACGGGAAAAACATCTGTGTCTCCAATTGCGTTTGAATTCTCCAAACCCTTCCCTTTACATTCTTGCAAGTTGCATGCTTTACTTTCCGCTGCCAATATACTCTTTGCATGCTTGCTTGAATTGTGTGATGATTGCTTGACTTGTCCTAAAATAGCTAAAATCTGACAAGAACTAAAATTGGGAAAAGGTTAAGTTTTTATTTGGTCAAGTAGTCTAATCACCCCCCTCTAGACATACTTTCGATCCTACACTACTATTCATCCAGACCTCCACCGGCTACTGTTCAACCAGCCCTCCACGGGGTCGTCCTGTTCATCCAGCCCTCCACGGGGTCCTATTCATCCATCCCTCCACAGGGTCCTGTTCATCCACCGGCTTGATCGATCGGGGTACTGTTCATCCATTGACAACGGCCTCTACTACCACGGGGTCCTGTTCATCCAACCCCCCACCGGGAACTGTTCATCCATACCCCCCAACAACGCTCACTGTTCATCAAGGAAAGGAGGCAGCAGTGTTCGATCGGCTTCAGTTAGCAGTAGTAGCAAAGGAGTCACTCAGCTTCAGTTAACAGCAAGGGATCGATCGATCGCTCGGGTTCAGTAACACGTAGCTTGTAGTGCAATCGCTCGGGTGCAGTTAGAGCCCAACGCCTTGCACCCACGCGCGTACGTGTACGAGAGAAACACACATCGCTTGGCCCCCAACCACCCATCGTAACCCGGAACTCCCCCCATATTTCCCTCGCCCTCGCTTCTACCACGGTGGTTTCCATCATGGATGGCCCAAAGAATGTCATGCAGCTACGTCTCCGGCCCGCCCAAGACGAAAAGCCCATTTTCTGTCATGATTTTTTGTCATAGAAGTAGGACCCCACCACATCTATGATGATACCGGGTTTTGTCACAATTATCGTCATAGAAGTGTCATAAGCATGACAGAGAAAAAAATTGTTCGGCCCAAAATGTCACGGATGTGTCTTTTTTTTGTAGTGACACACGGCTTATTCCATCACAAAGATGGATCAACTGTATGCCACGTATCGCACACGCAACTCTAATATGATTCGTGCTTCATGTCTCCGACATCGCTCGCACAGTTTGTCTTATTTGACACGTATCACTGTGCCGGCCTCTGCTCACGTCCCTCGGCAAGCTCTGCTTGCTGTTAGGCGCCGCAGCATGCTCTGCTCGCATCCGTCGGCGCGCTCGGCTTGTGGACAGCTTTTCCTTGCATGTTCAACTGCGATATGCATATATATGGTTGCTCGCCGTTGAGGCGACCGCGGAGCGCTCTGCTCGTGTCCGTCCATGCGCGCTCTCTGCCGGCGGTTGGGCCTGCGCACGATCACGTCGGTGGCCCCGTATGCATGCGGTTGCGCCACGCGTGTCGCCACATGATGTAGTTACATGCGGCACGATGGAGTTACACGCTGCAAATTAGAACTGCCATCAGGGCATGCCGATATTCTAGGTCGTCCGGCTTCCCCTTAAATTCCCGCGACCATTATAACCTTAGGCTATTCAACCTTTCGATCGCGCCCCACAACACAACAAGCATACCCACGACGACGCATAGAGAGGGGATGTCTAGCGGCGCTCCAATGGAGTTCGGCGAGCATAAATTGGAGATCCACGCGGGGGAGATGGATCTCGCAGTGGTGTACACCATCGACCCAGCCGTGGTGGACAATTACATCAACACCGCTGAGCAGTTGCTTGCTCGAGACAAGTACAAGGTGGTCGGCATCGACCTCCAGTACACCGTCGGTCGTCCCAACATAGATCAAAAGGTTGTCGTCACCCAGTTGTGTGTGCGCCATCATGTTCTCATCTACCAATACTACATGGCCATAGAGCCTTCCAACAGTTTCACCAGGTTTGTCAACAGCACTGATACAAGTTTGATACGGTGGAAACCACCGACAATGTAAAAGCACTCAGGGTTTCGGGCTTGGCCTATGAGAACCTTGTCAAAATCTGTGAGAACTACAGGGTCTGGGGCAGCACGAAGAAGGACTCCCTGGTTGAACTCGCCTCGGCCATCATCGACCCATACTATGAAAAGATCAAGCAGGATGCCAACAGAACACGTCCCATATCCTCGCACGAGGCCTGGATGTGGCAACCGGATGAATCTCACCTCAGGTTCGCGGCCCAGAGCGTGTACACATGCTACTAAATGCACATGCGGATCATTGACATGAGGAAATGCCTCGTTACCGAGATCGACAAGGCCAGATCGAGCCACAAGCAGAACAGTAGCGGAAAGCTGTAACGCCCCGAGACCGTTGCGCCAGGTATCTTCCAGTTATTCGCTGTTGTTGCCTTGTCATTTGTTTGTGTGTCATGAATTTCATATCATGTCATCATGTGCATTTCATTTGCATACGTGTTCGTCTTATGCATCCGAGCATTTTCCCCGTCGTCCGTTTTGCGATTCGACACTCCTATGTCATCCGGTGCCCCCTTTTTTGCCTCTTTTCATGCGCGGGTGTTAAACTTTCTCGGAATGGACCGAGATTTTCCAAGCTGCCTTGGTTCACCACCGGTAGACCGTCTGTCAAGTTTCGTGCCATTTGGACTTCGTTTGATACTCCAACGGTTAACCGGGAAACCGTAAATGCCTCGTGTATGTTGCAGCCCAACACCCCTCCAAAGTGGCCCAAAACCCATCCAAACCCCCTCCATCCTCTCGGTCGTTCGATCACGATCGTGTGGCCGAAAACCACTCCTCATTTGGACTCTCCTAGCTCCCTCTACCTTTATATATGTGTGCCTCCCCGAAATTTCGCGGATGAACCCTAGCCTCCTTCCACCTCACGCCGCCGGACAAATTCCACCACCGCCGGACATGTCCGCCTCCGCGCCCTAGCCAATCGCGTGTTTCCACGTGGCCCTGCTGACTTCTCTCTCCTCCGCGGCCACTGCGGCCCGCCGGGCCAGAGGCCGGCCCGCCCCAGGCCAGATCTCGGCCGCGCCCCGCGCCCGCTCGCCGGCGTTCCCGCCGCTCCATCGTCGGCACTGTCCGCCCTCCACCGCCGCCTCCGCTCCTAGCGCCGCCCGCATCCGGCCTCGACGTCGTGCCGCTTGCCGGAGCGCACCGCCTCACCGCCCATTACCTCGTGCCGCCTCCCGGAGCGCCGCCGCCGCCAACCTTCGCCGCGCTGCCGCCACCACCTCCTCCGTTGCCCCGCGCCGCCCCACGCCTCGCCGGAATCGTCACCGGAGCCCGCCGGCCGGATCCGGTGGATCAGGATGAGATCCACCGGGAGCTCAACCAAACACCTCACCGCGCCCTGGATCCCTCCGTCCCGCTCGTCCCCGTCCACTTATCTCGGAGGTCGATTTTTGTCTATGTCCCTAAGTTTTCTGCATTATGTACCCATGTTCATCATGCCATAACTTCATCAATGTAGCTCCATTTCACGCGCATGATATATCAAAATGTTCATCATGATGTCCTCTTCATGTTGTTACATTGCACCATGCTTGTTTGAGTCCATCTTGATGCCCAAATGACTGTTGCAAGAGTGCTTCATAATGTTAGTTCCCGTTTCTTATCAGTTTATGAGCATTTGTCATTTTTGCCATGATTATTGTGTGCTGCATATGAGCATGAGGTCTACATGTGTTTTGGGCTATGTCATGCCATCTTTACAGGGGTGTATGCCATGTATTTTTGTGATCAATGTGGTGACTAGCACAAGCATGCAAAGTAGCTCTCGTGATATTGTTGTTTTTAGGGACTTAGAATTTCACTAAGTCTTTGCTCTGCTGTTATTTTAATGCCATGTATTTATGTTGATACAAAGTGATCCATGCTTCTTTTGAGTATGTTCATTAAGGATGATTTTGACATATGGTTGTGATCTATCCATCCATGCCCATGTTTGCATTTATGGAGTGCCCTAGCATGACTCAATATTGCTCTACTTTTGCTATAAAATGTCCCTGGCAGATTGTTTACGTGTTAATCAATTTTGCCAAGGCTATTGTAGTTGACCCATGCATGCTATGAGATTGTTCATGCCATGTTTAGCTTCTTGATCATGTATTTTTGCTAGGTGTATGCTTAGTTTGCCATGCAATGCCTTGTGTTGAGTGCATCGAGCTCGCAAACGTGCCTTCATTATTCTGTTTATGCCATGTCCAGTTTTCTACTAAGTCTGAATCTGTTAACGAAACTTGCTATGTTTACATGGGTGCCATCATATTTTCTTATCCTTTTTGGCCTATGGTCAGTAAGGTACTTTTGTTATATGCTTTGAGTAGATTCATGCCATGCCTTTGTTTGGTATCTTCTGTTCTTGTAGCATGTTGTTATCTTGCTCTAAACATTGCTTCCTGATGTTAAATCCTGACATGTTAGTATTTTCACTAAGTCTGTGATGCTGATATCTTTTGCTCTTTTGCCATGCTTGTTTGAACCTGCTCTTGTGTGATTTAGCCGTAGCTCAGTGTTCATCTTTTGTCAAGCATCTTGAGTAGATCACTGCCATGTGCTTTGTTGCTATGTTGGAGTGCAGTAGCTTAGTCTCTTGTTGCATTCTAGATGGCATCATGCTGTTAATCGCAGAATTGTGCCATTATTGTTTTGCTTGCCATTTGCAAACCGTGCATCCGATTCCGGTGATCTTAATATCGATTTCGACCGAAATCAACTCATCTTTCCAGTGGAACACTTGGTTTGCCAAGTAGAGGCATGGTTCAATCTTTTTCTTCTGAAGCACGCATATGCATTGCATATCACATCCCGCATATCATGGCATGTTTTGCATCATGTTGCTTGCGCATTGCACCGTGGTTGATTTTGGTTCCCTTTGCTTGTGTTCTTGCCTTGGGTACAGCCGGGAAACGAGTTCGTGATCGAGGAACCCGTTGAGTACGCTTTCGAGGATCAAGCTTTCATTGCATTGCTTCTCTTCTCGCTCTTATTTGCATATGTTAGCCACCATATATGCTAGTGCTTGCTGCAGCTCCACCTCACTACCTTTTTCCTACCCATAAGCTTAAATAGTCTTGATCTCGCGGGTGTGAGATTGCTGAGTCCCCGTGACTCACAGATTACTTCCAAAACCAGTTGTAGGTGCCGTTGATACCAGTGCAGATGACGCGGCTAAGCTCAAGTGGGAGCTCGATGAAGATCGTGTTCGTTGTGTTGTTCGTTCCAGTTGATCAGTAGTGGAGCCCAGTCGGGGAGATCGGGGATCTATCGCATTTGGGGTTGTCTTTCTTTTGGGTTCCGTAGTCGGACCTTGTTTGTATTCTAGATGATGTAATGTTATATTTATGTATTGTGTGAAGTGGCGATTGTAAGCCAACTCTTTATCCCTTTCATATTCAATACATGGGATGTGTAAAGATTACCCCTCTTGCAACATGCCTACTATGCGGTTATGCCTCTAAGTCGTGCTCCGACACATGGGAGATATAGCCGCATCGTGGGTGTTACAAGTTGGTAATCAGAGCCTTCCCCGACTTAGGAGACCCTTGCTTAATTGAATTGCTGACGTTGTTGAGTATAGAAAAATGTTTTGAGTCTTATAGGATTATATATATCGGAGAGTAGGATTCTTTTTACTCCCCGGTCCCTTCGTCGCGCTGGTGAGGCCTCTTGACGTAGAGTTTTGACTCTTCTCTCCTCAAATTTCACTAAAAAAATTAGGATCACACGGGTGTCTTGGAATCATTCCGATGGTTTTGTGACGAGAACATTGTTCTTGGTGCCTCCTGACATTTAGGGGTTGTGGCAGTGTCCCGGGGAGTTGAGCTCCAAGGTGTTGCCGTCACAATTTTATCGTTGCAATTCTGGAATACCTGAGTTTCGCCGACATCGAAAATCTATTTTATGAAGTTGTTGGTGAGATAACCTCAACGCCAGCTGCAGTGGGAATTCAGGAGTATTTCCATAACTCGTATAACAGATGCTTTTCGAAGGTTGAGGTAAATGATTTCCGAAGGTTTCTTGGTTATGTGTTGAAGGATGGATACAACTGGATGTAGGATTTGCTAGTTTTGGGTGAGATATTATGCTTCCCCTATATCCCCAACACCTGATTGCATAACCAGAAAGTTTCGGGAGTTTATAAGTGGGAATTCAAGTAGCTCCTAGGATATCTTTCCGATAGATGCATGATATGAGATTGGGGTTCGACGTCTAGTGGTCCACCTATCCATGGTTGGTTTTATAGTGGTCTCGTTGTGCATTAAAGAGTCCTTGTCTATGCTGACTCGGGGATGCTTCATATGTCATGTGCACTGCCTTGTACATGATGGTGTTGTATGATTGAGCCCGTGTGGGCCCAACCACGAAAACTTAGGATGAAATCTCTATCATATGTTTGTTCCGACTTATGCTTCAAGCCAATCCTTTGTTTTGAGTTGTGGTATTCGAGTTGCTTCAATGTCAAATGTTGATTCCATACCTTTCCTAAGTGGTGTTCTCATATTCCTATGGGAGTACTAATCCTTCTTGATCATGGAGTTTGTCATGTTAATTCTTTTTCAACTGGCGTGTTCTCTCTTCAAGTGGATCCGATCTTTTTCAACATTCGCAAGATCAACTCAAGTCTTCTCAATGTTGTTTGTTTCATCCGTCCCAAGTTTCTTTTGTTTTCCCGCCCATCCAACCCTTTTTCTTCAAGGACTCGGAGTTCTTAATCAAGTATCCTTTTATTGATGTGAAGTCTCTTCATCCTTTTCAATCAATGTTCTTACCCGGTGGTTCTCATGAAGATGATCTACAAGTTCGTCATACTTTCTTTTATCTTCTCCGGTGGATTCAAATCAAGATTTCGGTGTTGATCATATCTTTTTCATTAGTTCACATGCTTTCCATGTTGGAAGTCCGTATCGAAGACTCTCTTATTTATTCACCTCTCGCTATTCAATCGTTCCGGAGTGCTGAAGATATCTCAAAAGATTCGTGTTTTCATTCCTAATCCGTTCAAGATATTTCAAGGTCTTATCTCATTCAAGCCATTTAATTCAACCGGTGCAATCTCTCTTTTCAAGCAATCCTTCAACCGTGTTTCTTTTGAGTGGGCCCTAAACCACAGGTATTTTCCCAGGATCTTACCTGACTCTTCTAATTTTACCGGAGCTATTCTCAAATCTTTCAAAGTTTGACGTAAGAATGAGTTATCATCAGTCAAATGTATTTCTCCAAGATCTGTCAAATTCTTTTCACCATTGGTTCAACCTTTAAATTCGTCATCCCGGAGTATCTCAACTAGTCATGGTTGTGGTGCTCATCGTCATTCTCGGATTTTGAAGACCGAAGAAGAGTTTTTCCTCCAAATCTTATCCGTTCTCTCAAAGATTCATGATTCTAGCTTGATACCATCCTCTCATAATTATTTTCGATAGTGAGATATTCTTTTCACCCTTCCAGAGCAAATCAGGAGCCTTTTTAGTTTGATTCTCCGAAGGCCATCATTTCAGGATTATTCATTGTAGTTTTCAGTTGTTGTTCTCCAAATCATACCGGTGCATCATTCAAATATTCTCTAATCAGCTCGTGATCTCTTTGTTCTCGTGGATCTAAATTCACTCAAGTATCTTCGTCTCAGTTTCTAATTCTTTCTAGTGAATTGTGCCTTGCTACTTCCATTTTCAATTCTTATGGTGGTTCATTCAAGATTCCTTTTCTCTTAGTATCATATCGATTCATTCGTTCTTTCCAATCCTACCGGTGGTTCGTTGAAGTCTTTTCTCAAGTTTGCGCCATATCTATCTTAATCCTTTCTACGAGAATAAGTAGTATGCCAAATATGTTGCTTGTCATCAATCTATATTGGTGAAGGATACACATAACATAATTCTTATTCTTGTTTCATCCAAGTGATCAATTCCTTATTCCGGAGGTTCATCAAAATTCTTGAGGTCATTTGTCCATCTTTCTTTCCAGAGTTCCAAGTTTTTTTCTCAGTTATATCATTTAAAAGCTTCTTCTAATCACTGCAAGGCTTCTCCCAGAGTCCTTTTCAACTTTCCCTTTCGTTTGATTATTCTTTTATTACCGGAGTTCTTCATGGAGACTCTACATGATGGTTCATCAAGGATTTAATTCCTTCTCGAAGTGTTCATCGAGATTCTTTTCAGAGGAGCTCAAGTATTCTTCATCTTGCATTCCGAAGTGCAATTCCTTCTATCTTATCTTTTGAGGTGGTGTTATGTCATTCATGACAAACTGAGTTCGTGTTTCATGATTCAACAGTTGTCAAGAATGAGGTATTTAAACCCATCACTTTCTTCCTTGGAGTTATCTTGGTATAAATTTCACCTAAAGCTTTCCCTAAGGATTGGTGCTATTTATGGTGCTTATAAATGACCCAAGTTCTTCAGTTACCCTCCCGGTGAAAATAAGTTTCTCGTCTCCTTGTTCTTATCAATCCAATCTTGTTTTCGTTAGTGGCGGAATTTCACCTTAAGTTTTGAGATGTTTTCATAAGCCCACAAGCAGCTTATTGTTTTCGTTGTTGATTTTTCAACAGCTCCGTTCAAGCCTTCTTTGTAAGGATGTTTTTCCAAATTCATTTGTGGGAGGAGTTATCATTTTCTTCTCCATTCTTTCATTCCAATGATCTATCTTCTATTCTCTCTTACGGAGGCATTGTGATGTTTCTCTCTTCACTCATCTTCTCGAAGTGTGAGGATTGTGTTCTCTTCATGCTTATCCATTTAACAGGAGTGTTGTGCCCTTTGCTCAAGTTCTTTTCATCTTATCAAGTTTCATATCACTTTTCAACCGGAGTGCTGTCCGAATTGGTTCTTCCTTGTTCATCTTTTCTAACGGAGATTGTCAACTTCGCTCATCTCCGTTGTATTCTCTCTCGAAATGGTTTAACCTTTTCAAGGTTCTTTGCTTTCACTCGCTTGTCAAAGAAGCAACTTAGTTTTACCTCTCATCTTCCTCTTCCTGTTCCCTCCGGTGCCATCCTAGATCTCGGGACGAGATCCTCTCATAGTGGTTGAGTGTTGTAACGCCTCGAGACCGTTGCGCCAGGTGTCTTCCAGTTATTCGCTGTTGTTGCCTTGTCATTTGTTTGCGTGTCATGCATTTCATATCATGTCATCATGTGCATTTCATTTGCATACGTGTTTGTCTTATGCATCCGAGCATTTTCCCCGTTGTGTGTCTTGTGATCCGACACTCCTATGTCATTCGGTGCCCCCTTTTTTGCCTCCTTTCCTGTGTGGGTGTTAAACTTTCTCGGAATGGACCGAGATTTTCCAAGCGGCCTTGGTTCACCACTGGTAGACCGCCTGTCAAGTTTCGTGCCATTTGGACTTTGTTTGATACTCCAACGGTTAACCAGGGAACCATAAAGGCCTCATGTGTGTTGCAGCCCAACACCCCTCCAAAGTGGCCCAAAACCCACCCAACCCCCTCCATCCTCTCGGTCGTTCGATCACGATCGCATGGCCGAAAACCGCTCCTAATTTGGACTCTCCTAGCTCCCTCGACCTATATATATGTGTGACTCCCCGAAATTTCGCGGATGAACCCTAGCCTCCTTCCACCTCGCGTCGCCGGACATGTCCACCTCTGCGCCCGAGCCAATCGCGTGTTGCCACGTCGCCCCGCCGCCTTCTCTCTCCTCCGCGCCCGCCATGGCCCACCGGGGCCCGAGGCCGGCCCGCCCCGGGCCAGATCTGGGTCGCGCCCCGCGCCCGCTCGCTGGCGTTCCCGCCTCTCCATCGCCGGCGCTGTCCGCCCTCCACCGCCGCCTCCGCTCCTAGCGCCGCCCCCGTCCGGCATCGACACCGTGCCGCTTGCCGGAGCGCACCGCCTCACTGCCCATCACCTCGCGCTGCCTCCTGGAGCACCGCCGTCGCCAACCTTCGCCGCGCTGCCGCTCGCCGTTCCACGAGCCGGCCACCGCCTCCTCCGTCGCCCAGCTCCGCCCCGCGCCTCGCCGGAATCGTCGCCGGAGCCCGCTGGCCGAATCCGGTGGACCGGGATGAGATCCACCAGGAGCTCAACCAAACACCTCACCGCGCCTTGGATCCCTCTGTCCCGCTCGTCCCCGTCCACTTTTCTCGGAGGTTGATTTTTGTCTAAGTCCCTAAGTTTTCTGCATTATGTACCCATGTTCATCATGCCATAACTTCATCACCGTAGCTCTGTTTCACGCGCATGATATATCAAAATGTTCATCATGATGTCCTCTTCATGTTGTTCCATTGCACCATGCTTGTTTGAGTCCATCTTGATTCCCAAATGACTGTTGCAAGAGTGCTTCACAATGTTAGTTCCTGTTTCTTATTAGTTTATGAGCATTTGTCATTTTTGCCATGATTATTGTGTGCTGCATATGAGCATGAGGTCTACATGTTTTTTGGGCTATGCCATGCCATACTTACAGGGGTGTATGCCATGTATTTTTGTGATCAATGTGGTGACTAGCACAAGCATGCAAAGTAGCTCTCGTGATATTGCTATTTTCAGGGACTTAGAATTTCACTAAGTCTTTGCTCTGCTGTTATTTTAATGCCATGTATTCATGTTGATACAGAGTGATCCATGCTTATTTTGAGTATGTTCAGTAAGGATGATCGTGACATATGGTCTCTATCCATCCATGCCCATGTTTGCATTTATGGAATGCCCTAGCATGACTCAATATTGCTCTACTTTTGCTATAAAATGTTCTTGGCAGATTGTTTATGTGTTAATCAATTTTGCCAAGGCTGTTGTAGTTGATCCATGCATGCTATGAGATTGTTCTTGCCATGTTTAGCTTCTTGATCATGTCTTTTTGCTGGGTGTATGCTTAGTTTGTCATGCAATGCCTTGTGTTGAGTGCATCGAGCTCGCAAACGTGCCTTCATAGTTCTGTTTATGCCATGTCCAGTTTTCTGCTAAGTCTGAATCTGTTAATGAAACTTGCTATGTTTACATGGGTGCCATCGTATTTTCTGATCCTTTTTGGCTTATGGTCAGTAAGGGACTTTTGTTATATGCTTTGAGTAGATTCATGCCATGCCTTTGTTTGCTATATTTTGTTTCTGTAGCATGTTGTTATCTTGCTCTAAACATTGCTTCCTGATGTTAAATCCTGACATCTTAGTATTTTCACTAAGTCTTTGATGCTGATATCTTTTGCTCTTTTGCCATGCTTGTTTGAACTTGCTCTTGTGTGATTTAGCCATAGCTCAGTGTTCATCTTTTGTCAAGCATCTTGAGTAGATCACTTTCATGTGCTTTGTTGCTATGTTGGAGTGTAGTAGCTTAGTCTCTTGTTGCATTCTAGATGGCATCATGCTGTTAATCGCAGAATTGTGCCATTATTGTTTTGCTTGCCATTTGCAAACCGTGCATCCGATTTCGGTGATCTTTATATCGATTTCGACCGAAATCAACTCATCTTTCCAGCGGCACACTTGGTTTGCCAAGTTGAGTCTTGGTTCAATCTTTTTCTTCCGAAGCACGCATATGCATTGCATATCACATCCCACATATCATGCCATGTTTCGCATCATGTTGCTTGCGCATTGCACCGTGGTTGATTTTGGTTCCCTTTGCTTGTGTTCTTGCCTTGGGCAGAGCCGGGAAACGAGTTCGTGATCAAGGAACCCGTTGAGTACGCTTTCGAGGATCAAGCTTTCGTCAAGTTAGAGAACTTTGCAGGCAAAATGACCATACCCTCGAAATCACTTCTATCTTTGCTTGCTAGTTGCTCGCGCTTTTGCTATGCTGCGATACCTACCACTTGCTACATCATGCCTCCCATATTGCCATGTCAAGCATCTAACCCACCTTTCCTAGCAAACCATTGTTTGGCTATGTTACCGCTTTGCTCAGCCCCTCTTGTAGCGTTGCTAGTTGCAGGTGAAGATTGGAGTTTGTTCCTCGTTGGAACATTTTTATCATTGGGATATCATTATTATATCTTGTTTACTTTAATGCACCTATATACTTGGTAAAGGGTGGAAGGCTCGGCCTTATGACTGCTGTTTTGTTCCACTCTTGCCACCCTAGTTTCCGTCATACCGGTGTTATGTTCCTTGATTTTGCGTTCCTTACGCGGTTGGGTGTTATGGGAACCTCTTGACAGTTCGCTTTGAATAAAACTCCTCCAGTAAGGCCCAACCTTAGTTTTACCATTTGCCTACCTACCACCATATACCTTCCCTTGGGTTCTGCAGACTCAAGGGTCATCTTATTTAACACCCCCCGGGCCAGTGCTCCTCTGAGTGTTGGTCCGCACCGAGCTGTCTGCGGGGCCACCTTGGGGAAACTTGAGGTTTGGTTTTACTCGTAGCTAGTCTCATCCGGTGTTGCCCTAACAACGAGATACGTGCGACTCCTATCGGGATTTGTCGGCACATCGGGTGGCTTTGCTGGTCTTGTTTTACCATTGTCGAAATGTCTTGTAACCGGGATTCCGAGACTGATCGGGTCTTCCCACTAGAAGGAATATCCTTCGTTGACCGTGAGAGCTTGTGATGGCTAAGTTGGGACACCCCTGCAGGGTTTTGAACTTTCAAAAGCCGTGCTAGCGGTTATGGGCAGATGGGAATTTTTTAATGTCTGGTTGTAGAAAACTTGACACTTAACTTAATTAAAATGCATCAACCGCGTGTGTAGCCGTGATGGTCTCTTTTCGGCGGAGTCCGGGAAGTGTACACGGTTTTGGTGTTATGCTTGAACATAAGTAGTTTTAGGATCACTTCTTGATCACTTCTAGTTCACGACCATTGCATTGATTCTCTTCTCGCTCTTATTTGCGTATGTTAGCCACCATATATGCTAGTGCTTGCTGCAGCTCCACCTCACTAGCTTTTCCTACCCATAAGCTTAAATAGTCTTGATCTCGCGGGTGTGAGATTGCTGAGTCCCCGTGACTCACAGATTACTTCCAAAACCAGTTGCGGGTGCCGTTGATACCAGTGCAGATGACGCGGCTGAGCTCAAGTGGGAGCTCGATGAAGATCGTGTTCCTTGAGTTGTTTTGTTCCAGTTGATCAGTAGTGGAGCCCAGTCGGGGAGATCGGGGATCTATCGCATTTGGGGTTGTCTTTCTTTTGGGTTCCATAGTCGGACCTTGTTTGTATTCTGGATGATGTAATGTTATATTTATGTATTGTGTGAAGTGGCGATTGTAAGCCAACTCTTTATCCCTTTCATATTCAGTACATGGGATGTGTAAAGATTACCCCTCTTGCGACATGCCTACTATGCGGTTATGCCTCTAAGTCGTGCTCCAACACGTGGGAGATATAGCCGCATCGTGGGTGTTACAAAAGCGTCCCAAGAAGTAGATGATGGTCAGATGATAATTTATCCTAGTTAATCATGCACGTAATATATAGTTGGTGTGTCGAAATATCATGTGTGTAGTAGCCAGCTATGTAATTATGCATCTTGATACATCTCCAACGTATCTATAATTTTTGATTGTTCTATGCTATTATATATTCAGTTTTGGATGTTTAATGGGCTTATTTGTACACTTTTATATTATTTTTGGGACTAACCTATTAACCGGAGGCCCAACCCAAATTGCTGTTTTTTTGCATATTTCAGTGTTTCGTAGAAAAAGAATATCAAATGGAGTCCAAACGGAATGAAACCTTCGGGAGCATGATTTTTGGAACACACGTGATCCAGAGGACTTAGAGTGGACGTCAAGCAACCAACGAGGAAGCCACGAGGCAGGGGGCGCGCCCTCCACCCTCGTGGGCCCCTCGTGGCTCCACCGACCTACTTCTTCCCCCTATATATACCTACGTACCCTGAAAACATTAGAGGGCACCACGAAAACCTAATTCCACCGCCGCAACCTTCTGTACCCGTGAGATCCCATCTTGGGGCCTTTTCCGGTGCTCCGCCGGAGGGGGCATTGATCACGGAGGGCTTCTACATCAACACCATAGCCTCTTCGATGATGTGTGAGTAGTTTACCTGACACCTTCGGGTCCATAGTTATTAGCTAGATGGCTTCTTCTCTCTCTTTGGATCTCAATACAAAGTTCTCCTCGATTCTCTTGGAGATCTATTCGATGTAATCTTCTTTTGCAGTGTGTTTGTCGAGATCCGATGAATTGTGGGTTTATGATCAAGATTATCTATGAACAATATTTGAATCTTCTCTGAATTATTTTATGTATGATTGGTTATCTTTGCAAGTCTCTTCGAATTATCAGTTTGGTTTGGCCTACTAGATTGATCTTTCTTGCAATGGGAGAAGTTCTTAGCTTTGGGTTCAATCTTGCGGTGCTTGATCCCAGTGATAGTAGGGGAAATGACACATATTGTATTGTTGCCATCGAGGATAAAAAGATGGGGTTTATATCATATTGCATGAGTTTATCCTTCTACATCATGTCATCTTGCTTAAAGCGTTACTCCGTTCTTATGAACTTAATATTCTAGATGCACGCTGGATAGCGGTCAATGTGTGGAGTAATAGTAGTAGATGCAGGCAGAAGTCGGTCTACTTGTCATGGATGTGATGCCTATATACATGATCATACCTAGATATTCTCATAACTATGCTCAATTCTATCAATTGCTTGACAGTAATTTGTTTACCCACCGTAATACTTATGCTATCTTGAGAGAAGCCACTAGTGAAACCTATGGCCCCCGGGTCTATTTTCCATCATACAAGTTTCCAATCGATTTTGTTTTGCAATCTTTACTTTCAATTTATATCATAAAAATACCAAAAATATTTATCTTATTATTATTATCTCTATCAGATCTCACTCTTGCAAGTGGTCGTGAAGGGATTGACAACCCCTTTATCATGTTGGTTGCGAGGTCCTTATTTGTTTGTGTAGGTACGAGGTGACTCGCGCATGGTCTCCTACTGGATAGATGCCTTGGTTCTCAAAAACTGAGGGAAATACTTACGCTGCTTTGCTGCATCACCCTTTCCTCTTCAAGGGAAAACCAACACATGCTCAAGAGGTAGCAAGAAGGATTTCTGGCGCCGTTGCCGGGGAGATCTACGCCAAGTCAAGACATACCAAGTACCTATCACAACTCTTATCCTTCACATTGCATTATTTGCCATTTGCCTCTCGTTTTCCTCTCCCCCACTTCACCCTTGCCGTTTTATTCCCCCTCTTTTCCTTTCGCCCTCTCTTTCCATTCGCTTTTTCTTCGCTTGTTTTCTTGTGTGTTGGATTGCTTGCTTGTCACGATGGCTCAAGATAATACTAAATTGTGTGACTTTGTTAATACCAACAATAATGATTTTATTAGCACTCCGATTGCTCCTCTACCGATGCTGAATCTCGTGAAATTAATACTGCTTTGTTGAATCTTGTCATGAAAGATCCGTTTTCTGGCCTTCCTAGTGAAGATGCCGCTACCCATCTAAACAACTTTGTTGATTTGTGTGATATGCAAAAGAAGAAAGATGTGGATAATGATATTGTTAAACATAAGCTATTTCCGTTTTCGCTTAGATATCATGCTAAAGCTTGGTTTTCGTCTTTGCCTAAAAATAGTATTGATTCATGGAATAAGTGCAGAGATGCTTTTATCTCTAAGTATTTTCCTCCCGCTAAGATCATCTCTCTTAGAATTGATATTATGACTTTTAAGCAACTTGATCATGAGCATGTTGCACAATCTTGGGAGAGGATAAAATTAATGATACGTAATTGCCCTACACATGGTTTGAATCTATGGATGATTATACAAAAAAATTATGCCGGATTGAATTTTGCTTCTAGAAATCTTTTAGATTCGGCCGCGGGAGGCACTTTTATGGAAATCACTTTAGGAGAAGCTACCAAACTCCTAGATAATATTATGGTTAATTATTCTCAATGGCACACTGAAAGATCTACTAGTAAAAAGGTGCATGCAATTGAAGAGATTAATGTTTTAAGTGGAAAGATGGATGAACTTATGAAATTGTTTGCTAATAAGAGTACTATGCATTTGTCTACTTTAATTGAGAATAATAATGAATCTATGGATGTGAATTTTGTTGGTAGGAACAATTTTGGTAACAACGCGTATAGAGGTAATTTTAATTCTAGGACATTTCCTAGTAATTCCTCTAATAATTATCGTAATTCCTACAACAATTCTTATGGAAATTATAATAAGATGCCCTCTGATTTTGAATCTAGTATTAAAAAATTTATTAGTTCGCAAAAGAGTTTCAATGCTTTGATTGAAGAAAACTTGCTTAAGATTGATGAGTTGGCTAGGAACGTGGATAGAATTTCTCTTGATGTTGATTCTTTGAAACTTAGATATATTCCACCTAAGCATGATATCAATGAGTCTCTTAAATCCATGAGAATTTCCATTGATGAGTGCAAAGAAAGAACCGCTAGGATGCGTGCAAAAAAGGCTTGCTTTGTGAAAGTGTGTTCTTCTAGTTTTCATTATAATAAGGATGAAGATCTAAAAGTGATTGATGTGTCCCCTATTAAATCCTTGTTTTGGAATATGAATCTTGATAATGATGGTACTGGAGATGAGTCAACTTTAGTTAGAAGGCGTCCCAAAAATTCAGAGTTTTTAGATCTTGATGCAAAAATTGGTAAAAGTGGGATTGAAGAGGTTAAAACTTTAGATAGCAACGAACCCACTATCTTGGATTTCAAGGAATTTAATTATGATAATTTCTCTTTGATAGATTGTATTTCCTTTTTGCAATCCGTGCTAAATTCTCCTCATGCTTATAGTCAAGATAAAGCTTTTACTAAACATATCGTTGATGTTTTAATGCAATCTTACGAAGAAAAACTTGAGTTGGAAGTTTCTATCCCTTGAAAAATTTATGATGAGTGGGAACCTACAATTAAAATAAAAATTAAATATCATTAATGATATGCTTTGTGTGATTTGGGTGCTAGTGTTTCCACGATCCCAAAAACTTTGTGTTATTTGCTAGGTTTCCTTGAATTTGATGGTTGTTCTTTAAACTTGCACCTTGCAGATTCCACTATTAATAAACATATGGGAAGAAATAATGATGTTCTTATTGTTGAAAATAGGAATTATGTGCCCGTAGATTTCATTGTTCTTGATATAGATTGCAATCCTTCATGTCCTATTATTCTTGGTAGACCTTTCCTTAGAACGATTGGTGCAATCATTGGTATGAAGGAAGGGAATATTAGATTCCAATTTCAGTTAAGGAAAGGCATGTAGCACTTCCCTATAAAGAAAAATTAAATTACCATATGAATCTATTATGAGAGCCACTTATGGATTGCCTACCAAAGATGGCAATACCTAGATCTATCCTCGCTTTTATGCCTAGCTAGGGGCGTTAAACAATAGCGCTTGTTGGGAGGCAACCCAATTTTATTTTTATTCCTTGCTTTTTGTTCCTGTTTAGTAATAAATAATTTATATATCCTCTGTTTTGGTTGTGTTTTTTTGTGTTTAATTAGTGTTTGTGCCAAGTAGAACCGTTGGGAAGACTTGGGGAAAGTCTTTTTGATCTTGCTGTAAAAACAGAAACTTTAGCACTCACGAGATTAGCTACAACTTTTTACTGGAGAGTGCTATTTAGTTAATTATTTTTGCATATAATTAATAGATAAATTCCTCACGTCCAGAAATTTATTTTAGAATTTTTGGGGTTCCATAAGTATGCGTTTGATACAGATTACTACAGACTGTTCTGTTTTTGACAGATTCTGTTTTTCGTGTGTTGTTTGCTTATTTCGATGAATCTATGGCTAGTAATAGAGTTTATAAACCATAGAAAATTTGGAATACAGTAGGTTTAACAAAAATATAAATAAATAATGAGTTCATTACAGTACCTTGAAGTGGTGTTTTCTTTTCTTTCGCTAACGAAGCTCACGAGATTTTCTGTTAAGTTTTGTGTTGTGAAGTTTTCAAGTTTTGGGTAAAGATTTGATTGACTATGGAACAAGGAGTAGCAAGAGCCTAAGCTCGGGGGTGCCCAAGGCACCCCAAGGTAATATCCAAGGACACCAAAAAGCCTAAGCATGGGGATGCCCTGGAAGGCATCCCCTCTTTTGTCTTTGTTCATCGGTAACTTTACTTGGAGATATATTTTTATTCACCACATGATATGTGTTTTGCTTGGAACGTATTGTATGATTTGAGTCTTTGCTTTTTAGTTTACCACAATCATCCTTTATGTACACACCTTTTGAGAGAGACACATATGAATCGGAATTTATTAGAACACTCTATGTGCTTCACTTATATCTTTTGAGCTATATAGTTTTGGCTCTAGTGCTTCACTTATATCTTTTAGAGCACGGTGGTGGCTTTATTTTATAGAAATAATTGATCTCTCATGCTTCAATTATATTATTTCGAGAGTCCTTTATAACAGCATGATAATTTTCTTTTAGGCATAATAAAAACTTTCATATAAGTGCATTGAATAGTATGAGAAGTTTGATACTTGATAATTGTTTTGAGATATGGAGATGGTGATATTAGATTCATGCTAGTTGAGTAGTTGTGAAATTGAGAAACACTTGTGTTGAAGTTTGTGATTCCCTTAGCATGCACGTATGGTGAACCGTTATGTGATGAAGTCGGAGCATGATTTATTTATTAATTGTCTTCCTTATGAGTGGCGGTCGGGGACGACCGATGGTCTTTTCCTACCAATCTATCCCACTAGGAGCATGCACGTAGTACTTTGTTTTGATAACTAATAGATTTTTGCAATAAGTATGTGAGTTCTTTATGACTAATGTTGAGTCCATGGATTGTACGCACTCTCACCCTTCCACATTTGCTAGCCTCTCTATTACCGCACACTTTTCGCCAGTATCATACACCCACCATATACCTTCCTCAAAACAGCCACCATACCGACCTATTATGGCATTTCCATAGCCATTCCGAGATATATTGCCATGCAACTTTCCACCGTTCCGTTTGTTATCATTTTCATATTGCCATGCATGATCATGTAGTTGACATCGTATTTGTGGCAAAGCCACCGTTCATAATTTTATTTCATACATGTCACTCTTGATTCATTGCATATCCCGGTACACCGCTGGAGGCATTCACATAGAGTCATATTCTGTTCAAGTATTGAGTTGTAATTCTTGAGTTGTAAGTAAAAAGAAGTGTGATGATCATCATTATTAGAGCATTGTCCCAATGAGGAAAGGATGATGGAGACTATGATTCCCCCACAAGTCGGGATGAGACTCCGGACGAAAAAAGAAGAAGAAAAGAGGCCAAAAAAGAAAGAAAGAAGGCCCAAATAAAAAAGAGAGAAAGAGAAAAGGGACAATGTTACTATCCTTTTTCTACACTTGTGCTTCAAAGTAGCACCATGATCTTCATGATAGAGAGTCTCCTATGTTGTCACTTTCATAAACTAGTGGGAAATTTACATTATAGAACTTGTCTTGTATATTCTAATGATGGGCTTCCTCAATTTGCCCTGGGTCTTCGTGAGCAAGCAAGTTGGATGCACACCCACTTAGTTTCGTTTGTTGAGCTTTCATACACTTATAGCTCTAGTGCATCCGTTGCATGGCAATCCCTACTGATTCACATTGATATCTATTGATGGGCATCTCCATAGCCCGTTGATACGCCTAGTTGATGTGAGACTATCTTCTCCTTTTTGTCTTCTCCACAACCACCATTCTATTCCACCTATATTACTATGTCCATGGCTCACGCTCATGTATTGCGTGAAAGTTGAAAAAGTTTGAGAACATCAAAAGTATGAAACAATTGCTTGGCTTGTCATCGGGGTTGTGCATGAATTAATATTTTGTGTGATGAAGAGAGAGCATAGCCAGACTATATGATTTTGTAGGTATAACTTTCTTTGGCCATGTTGTTTTGAGAAGACATGATTGCTTAGTTAGTATGCTTGAAGTATTATTATTTTTATGTCAATATTAAAATTTTATATTGAATCTTTCGGATATGAACATTCATGCCACAATAAAGAAAATTACATTGAGAAATATGTTAGGAAGCATTCCACATCAAAAAATTCTGTTTTTATCATTTACCTACTCGAGGACGAGCAGGAATTAAGCTTGGGGATGCTTGATACGTCTCCAATGTATCTATAATTTTTTATTGTTCCATGCTATTATATATTTTGTTTTGGATGTTTAATGGGCTTATTTATACACTTCTATATTATTTTTGGGACTAACCTATTAACCGGAGGCCCAACCCAAATTACTTTTTTTTGCCTATTTCAGTGTTTCGCAGAAAAAGAATATCAAACGGAGTCCAAACGGAATGAAACCTTCTGGAGCGTGATTTTTGGAACAAATGCGATCCAGAGGACTTGGAGTGGATGTCAAGCAACCAACGAGGAAGCCACGAGGTAGGGGGCGCACCTACCCCCTGGGCGCGCCCTCCACCCTCGTGGGCCCCTCGTGGCTCCACCAACCAACTTCTTCCTCCTGTATATACCTACGTACCCTGAAAACATCATAGGGCACCACGAAAACCTAATTCCACCACCGCAACCTTCTGTACCCATGAGATCCCATCTTGGGGCCTTTTCCGACGCTCCATCGGAGGGGGCATTGATCACGGAGGGCTTCTACCTCAACACCATAACTTCTCTGATGATGTGTCAGTAGTTTACCTGAGACCTTCGGGTCCATAGTTATTAGCTAGATGGCTTCTTCTCTCTCTTTGGATCTCAATACAAAGTTCTCCTCGATTCTCTTGGAGGTCTATTCGATGTAATCTTCTTTTGCGGTGTGTTTGTAGAGATCCGATGAATTGTGGGTTTATGATCAAGATTATCTATGAACAATATTTAAATCTTCTCTGAATTCTTTTATGTATGATTGGTTATCTTTGCAAGTCTCTTCGAATTATCAATTTGGTTTGGCCTACTAGATTGATCTTTCTTGCAATGGGAGAAGTGCTTAGCTTTGGGTTCAATCTTGTGGTGCTCGATCCCAGTGATAGTAGGGGAAATGACACGTATTGTATTGTTGCCATCGAGGATAAAAAGATGGGGTTTATATCATATTGCATGAGTTTATCCCTCTACATCATGTCATCTTGCTTAAAGCGTTACTCTGTTCTTATGAGCTTAATACTCTAGATGCATGTTGGATAGTGGTCGATGTGTGGAGTAATAGTAGTAGATGTAGGCAGAAGTCGGTCTACTTGTCACGGACGTGATGCCTATATACATGATCATACCTAGATATTCTCATAACTATGCTCAATTCTATCAATTGCTCGACAGTAATTTGTTTACCCACCGTAATACTTATGCTATCTTGAGAGAAGCCACTAGTGAAACCTATGGCCCCCGGTCTATTTTCCATCATACAAGTTTCCAATCTATTTTATTTTGCAATCTTTACTTTCAATTTATATCATAAAAATACCAAAAATATTTATCGTATTATTATTATCTCTATCAGATCTCACTCTTGCAAGTGGCCGTGAAGGGATTGACAACCCCTTTATCGCATTGGTTGCGAGGTTCTTATTTGTTTGTGTAGGTACGAGGTAACTCGCACATGGTCTCCTACTGGATTGATACCTTGGTTCTCAAAAACTGAGGGAAATACATACACTGCTTTGCTGCATCACCCTTTCCTCTTCAAGGGAAAACCAAGGCATGCTCAAGAGGTAGCACAGGTAATAGTTTACTTTGATTTGTGCAAATGTCATGTGTGTAGTAGCCACCTATGTAATTGGATGTTTAATTTGGTTATGCAACCATCTCCTTATAAGTGTGTGTGTGTGTGTGTATATATATATGTTGTTGTTCTGTATGCAATCCCAACGCACAACACACACGTCTTACTAGCAGCAATCGTCTGTGTTATTATCGGTCCTCACACACATTTCTGATTACAGGCATGTTTGCCGCATATCACACACATCTTCTTAAATTGAACCATTTATGTTCTCTTGGCTCAACAAAAATAGTTCATCCGAGTGAATTGTACGCTGTATATCGCACAAACCTTGATCTGGCTGACCGTTTCTTTTGTGTTGCCTAATCAGAAACAGTTCATCCAAGTGAACCGTATGATGTATATTGCACACACCCTCATCTGGCTGCCTGTTTCTGTTCTTTTGCCTCATCGCAAATAGTTCATTGAACTAAACCGTATGCCCCTCATCGCAGACGCAACTCAATTCTGAACCGTGTTTGATGCATCCGTCATCGCAAATGTTTTGCATCTTTTTTATGACTTTTTACATCACCATTTGCGATTATTGCATCACACACAGTTTCGTCGAAGGGTCTCTGGTCGTAGTGTCACGTTAGCAGCATCCTGTAGTAGTGATACATCTTAAAAATTAGAAATAATGTTAATTTCTAGAAGGAGAGGTAGAAGGCGGTTGTTTTACCTGAACGGGTGTGGATCCAATAACAAGCTCGGAGTATTTGTCAAACGAGTAGCCCACCACTGTCAATTTCGGTGCAGAAATGAAATTGATTCTTGTTGGACCTTCTTAATCAACTACAAGTAATCTCTCAAGTGAAGGTGTGTCCTCAATGACCATACCGTGGTACACATTTTGTGATGTCTTCTTGCAGCACCAGCAACACACATAAATAGTCCGGAGAGTCATGGTGGTGATGTGGAAGCTACTCAACCCATTGATCGCCTGAAGACGAAGGTACTCGAGTACAGTACAGCCATGGAGCGGGTGCTCTATGTCACCGTCGGGGAGGAATATGGCAACGAGCTCGAGGTGCTTCAGTCATGGTAGAATAAGAGCAGGTGCGTCGTTAAGGGGGATGGCAGTTCCTGAACTTGGCGACGTGCAGCGTGGGTGCGAGGCGGAGTGCGGACGTTGGCAGCGAGCGCATATGCTCGTCATCAAAAGTGAGCTACTTGAGCTGATCTAGGGCGGGGGATCGGAACCACTCTTCAAGCTTGGCCTGGTCCTTGTCATTGTTATGGAACTTGCCCATGCTAAGGCCTCTAGTTGGGCCTTGGTGACTACTGAGGATCTGGGAGAACGCATCCAAGCTTTTGCGATAGCCGTGGGAGAGCTCGTGGGTGTCGATGAGGTTGAGATGGGTGGAGTGCCATAGGGGGCGCCACCATAGGGAAAGGACGGTTGTCCGCGTCCCATATTTGATTGGGAGGAGGGAGATGATGACTATCAACATATCATCAGAGAGGCTGCTGATGAAGCCTACGCCTAATGCAGTCGCTAGCGGTTCTTGCTCGACCCGCCTCCGCTTGTTGGCAGCCCCGTTCTCCACCTCCGAAGTCTCCTTGTCTGCGGCGCTTTCTGATAGAAGTGGGAGTATAGGGAATATTTAAATAAAACAGGGCAATAGAAAAGTCTATTGGTAACTAGAAGTTAGTAGGTAGGAATAGAGTAAGAAAATGGAATAACAATTGGTTGCTTAAATACTACACAATACCTTTAATATTGCTGGTAAGTCAACATTCAGATACTTGAAAAGAACACTTACTTCGAACAAAGTCTGGACGGATGATATCGTCAGGGAAGTTAGCATATATCTCATGACTAGGCTCTTTTATGTGAAGTGCAATTTTAGTGCCAGCTTTCAGTGCATAAAACTTAGAAATTTCTTTCCAAAGGCCAGTGCCAAAATAGGAGTCACCACGTTCATCAAGTCTTACAGTAGCAACGATTGTAAATCCATGGTTTGTGTTCAGTATGAAATCCCTGCAGTCTTGATTTATGTAAAGGGCAAGATTGTGTACTACAGATTCTGTTACATAGCAAGGGACACGCTGCAGAAAATGGTAGGATTGTTCAAGAATATCGTAACATGCAAATATAGGAGAAATTGAAAGAAATGTACATCAATTGAAATCAAAAGACAAAAACCTATAATTAAACAGATAGGGTAAACATGATGTCAGGGAAATATGAGAGTAATCAAAAGAACAATACATCATTAATTTGCCTAATATAGGAAGAAGAGGAAAAAATTCCCCTTTGACGTATATGCTACATGTGGCACCTTTTATCCAAATGTAGCAATATGTAGTACAAGTTCAGGAAAGTAGGCCATGCCAACCGATTTAGGGTGAGATTGAACATACCGCGTGCATCCTCAAGTCATCTGGTATGGTGAGATGAAACTTCATGGATGTCTGGTCGAGGCCGCAAAGTCTTGATGTGTCCGCGCACTGTACACTCTATGAATGAAAGAAAACCCTCAAATCAGCTTGAATAAAAATGAATTCACAGTAATTTCGTCCGGGTGATTAAAGGAGGCAGATGAACTGGGAGAAGAGATGAGATAATATCTCATTAAATTTGTTACCTTGATGTCCATGAGAAAAAAAACCTCAATACAATGGATTCCCCAACTGGGCGGAGCTGGGTCGACCGCGAGCAGCGTCGAGAAAGTCGATGGCGATAGGCGGCGGCAAGCAGAAGTGGTGAAATGCGGTGGCGTTTGCCAGCAGCCTTGTCGCGGTGGTAGGCATCGAGCTAAGTGGTTACCGTAGTGATAGGCTGTGCCATGCATAGATGCGGAGGAGTTTGTACAGGTGTGAATGGGGACCAGAGGGGGTGTCGCTCGAGGTGAGGGTTTTTGTGACGTGGGGATGGTGAAGGTTTTCTTTTTTCTTTTTTGAATTGGGTGGTGAGGGTTTTCTGTCCCACAAAGAGTTTCAGGGGCAACTGTTTGCTAGAGCCAACCGTGTGTGATTGACGTAACAGGGAAAATGAAAGTCACTACACATGGTTCCAATTTTGGGAACCGTGTGTGATTGATGTACTACCTCCATCCTGGTTTATTGGTCCCCTTTGTAATTTGTACCAAATTTGATCAAAGAGTTAACTAACAAATGTTTATGCATGTCACCAAAAATTATATCATTGAACACTATGTTCAAATATGCATCCAACAATATAATTTTTGCTGACATGCACTAACATTTTGGTAGTTAAATCTTTGGTTAAAATTTAACACAAGTTACAAAGGGGACCAATAAACCAGGACGGAGGTAGATTCCATCCACCGAACTGATTACATCAGTATCCCACATTTAGACATAAGTAAACATAGATTAAACATATTCAGACATAGATAAGAAGCGTACACAAGCATAGTTCAACTATAAGTACGTAGTTCAACCATCATTAAGCATACTTAAGTGTATATAGTTCGATCCAACATATCATCTCATCTGCTGGCACGATCTTGAAGCTTCTCTAGGTACTCGGCATACGTGGCAGGAGCCACCCCGTGAGAATACTTATGCTTGAAGGAGCCAACGGCTCGTCCTCTTGCAAGCGCCAGAACACTTTGATACGCGTCATGAAGCTTTTGGTGGCAAAATGGGCATCGATAGCCGCCGTCCCAGGTCCTAATACGCCTGTTATGCATTCCCGCATAAAGCTTCCTGAGGATTTGCCTCTTTTACCTCCTCTGGCCATCTTCATCCTCGCTATCGACATCGTCAGACAACACCTATACGAATAGTGAAAAATATGTGTTGTCAAATTAATGTTTACAAACTAATCTCTAGCGAAGTTTGACACTTTCCAAAATTTGGCATCAAATCAATGTTTACATGCCATGAAGTAGGATTAGGAATTTATGGCTATTTTTTGTACATATCCAGGGACCATGGTTTGATTTTTAAGCACAATCGTCTATGTACAGACCAATCTTGAAGAAAATAATGGCACAAACATATATGTAGGCCATTCAAAATCAATTGTCAAGTCATAGCTAGGAATTATTAGCACAAACACTAACCCTAGTCGGATTACTAGGATAAATCATTTGCATAGATGAAACAACTAATCACTTATTACTTGTACCATTCAAACAATCAATACACTACATAGATCTAACAAAACTTACTCAGATTGCGTGGATTGGGAGAACATAACCATAGGATTTCTATTCCAAAAATGGGAAGGCAGGAGTGACCAGAGAAACCGTAGAATCTATTCGACACATAAATGTGTATAGATGACTAACTGGTTGTTCATCATCGTTGGAGTCGTCGCCGGAGTGGTCGTCGGAGTCGTCGCCCGAGTCGTCACTAGAGTCAGTGTGGACCTCCGGCTCCGGCTGTGGAAGCACAACACCGTCAACAATGTCAGGGTGAAGTGACGGCAACCTCTAAATCCATCTCCATGCCGTGCTCCGGTGCTTTAACAGCTCCGGCGTCGCCACTCCCTCCGATTGGGCGCTTCGACGACATCCTCATACATTGACAGCTTTGAGGACTAAGAGAGGTGTTGAGGATGCAAGCGGTGAGAGGGGATTGTGTGTGTGTGGAGAGGATAGGGGGTGCGGTCGCACGGGCGCGCCATTAATATGGAGTAGTGGGAGAGAGGAGGGCAGCGGTCAAACCATTGGCTCGCCTCCCGGTGAGCCTGCGCACTGGACTGCTGGCATGCCTACAGTCATTTCACACAGCTACTCGCATGCCTCCCGATGACACTGCGCGGCGAGCACGCCTCCAATCAATTCACACACTTGCACGCACGCCTCCCAATCTGCCAACGCGGTGGACTACTCGCATGTGTCCCGTCAACTCACGCCTGCTCGCACGGCACATGGGTCGTGTGGCGGCACCTATATTGTTTTTCTATTTTGATGATTAATGTTGCCGCTTTATTGCTTAACCGAAGCATGACACATATCCATTGTTGGTCTAACGCCCATGGTTCGAATAAATAATCCATTTGGGATATTGGTTCCCAATTATTAATAATCTCCCGTTTGTAAGAAGATAAAGATTACATCAAAACTGGTCTCAAATTTGACAAAACAAGTACAATGCCATTTTGTATTGGTGTCCATATGACAACACGATAAGTTTCATGAATTTCAAATAAGTTTTGGATGTACTTGAATTTTAAAATCAAGATTCTCAATGTTTGAAATTTCTTGCACGGGGAGTAAACATCACCCAGTGAGACACATGTGTTTTTGCAATCCATTTAGGTGCACTGTCACGTCTGCATGTAGCTCAAATTTGATTTTTGCACATCGTACCCCTAGAAAATCAATCAATGTACTAAAACGTCTTAATGATCTATTTTTTTTAAATTAAAAAGTCCCTGCTTTGGTAACATATGTTCATGCGATATAATTTAACATGCATCGTAGTTGCGATGGATGCGCGGTGTGTGTGTCTTGGGGGGTGGGTTGGCTGGCAGTACACTACGAGTCGTGAGCCACCGTGTGCGTTGGCCGTTTTGTGAGGCAGGTGCCACATCAGAGTCGTGAATGTGTTATTTAAAACATTACACAACCCTTTCATACATACATGTTTTGGCCACATGCAGTCGATGGTTGTCCTAGACGACACTCACTCGCGTGCGAAGCTTTTTGTGGGCCTGCGAGGTCATCGTCCATCACTTTGGCCAACAGCCGGTAGAGAGGTTAATTTGACCAACAAGGTAGAATCTTTTGTGTTTGTGTTATGGTGGGAGTATATAGTACGCATCCAAGAGGTGGGAGGGGACTAGCATATATACTATACGTACGCGTCCGTGAACACCTCACTTAGTGTGAGGACTTTTCGGTTTCTGAGGCACGTGCCACATCAAAGTTGTGAAATTGGCTATTCAAACATCACACAACACCTCTTTGGGCCACATGCATGCAGGTGGTGGTTATCCTAGGACACTCACATGTGACGCTTCCATCTGTGGGCTCGCGAGGCCATCGTCGATGCATGCATCACTTTTACCTACATCAGGAGAGGTTAATTAATTTCACCATCAAGGAGGATTCTTTTTGGGTCATATTATGGTAGGAGCATATAGTATGCGTCGAAGATGGGGAAGGGGACCATCATATGTAGTACGCTTCATGAACCTCGCTTTGTGTGGGGACTTTACGGTTTTCGAGGCATGTGCACATCAAAGTTGTGCATTTTGGGTATTCAACATAGGTTTGTGAAGGAAATATGCCCTAGAGGCAATAATAAAGTTATTATTTATTTCCTTATTTCCTGATAAATGTTTATTATTCATGCTAGAATTGTATTAACCGGAAACATAATACATGTGTGAATACATAGACAAACAGAGTGTCACTAGTATGCCTCTACTAGACTAGCTCGTTAATCAAAGATGGTTATGTTTCCTAGCCATATACATGAGTTGTCATTTGATTAACGGGATCACATCATTAGGAGAATGATGTGATTGACTTGACCCATTCCGTTAGCTTAGCACACGATCGTTTAGTATTCTGCTATTGCTTTATTCATGTATTATACATGTTCCTATGACAATGAGATTATGCAACTCCCGTTTACCGGAGGAACACTTTGTGTGCTGCCAAACGTCACAACGTAACTGGGTGATTATAAAGCTGCTCTACAGGTGTCTCCGAAGGTACTTGTTGGGTTGGCGTATTTCAAGATTAGGATTTGTCACTCCGATTGTCGGAGCGGTATCTCTGGGCCCACTCGGTAATGCACATTGAAGGAAATATGCCCTAGAGGCAATAATAAAGTTATTATTTATTTCCTTATTTCATGATAAATGTTTATTATTCATGCTAGAATTGTATTAACCGGAAACATAATACATGTGTGAATACATAGACAAACAGAGTGTCACTAGTATGCCTCTACTTGACTATCTCGTTAATCAAAGATGGTTATGTTTCCTAACCATAGACAAAGAAGTTGTTATTTGAGTAACGAGATCACATCATTAGTTGAATGATCTGATTGACATGACCCATTCCATTAGCTTAGCACCCGATCGTTTAGTATGTTGCTATTGCTTTCTTCATGACTTATACATGTTCCTATGACTATGAGACTATGCAACTCCCGTTTATCGGAGGAACACTTTGTGTGCTACCAAACGTCACAAACATAACTGGGTGATTATAAAGGAGCTCTACAGGTGTCTCCAAAGGTACATGTTGGGTTGGCGAATTTTGAGATTAGGATTTGTCACTCCGATTGTCGGAGAGGTATCTCTGGGCCCTCTCGGTAATGCACATCACATAAGCCTTGCAAGCATTGCAACTAATATGTTAGTTCTGAGATGATGTACTACGAAACGAGTAAAGAGACTTGCCGGTAACGAGATTGAACTAGGTATTGGATACCGACGATCGAATCTCGGACAAGTAACATACCGATGACAAAGGGAACAACGTATGTTGTTATGCGGTCTGACCGATAAAGATCTTCGTAGAATATGTAGGAGCCAATATGGGCATCCAGGTCCCGCTATTGGTTATTGACTAGAGACGTGTCTCGGTCATGTCTACATTGTTCTCGAACCGTAGGGTCCGCACGCTTAAAGTTATGATGGCAGTTATATTATGAGTTTATGCATTTTGATGTACCGAAGGTTGTTCGGTGTCCCGGATGTGATCACGGACATGACGAGGAGTCTCAAAATGGTCGAGACATAAAGATTGATATATTGGAAGCCTATATTTGGACATCGGAATTGTTCCGGGTGAAAATCGGCATTTTACCGGAGTACCGGGGGGTTACCGGAACCCCCCCGGGGGTTAATGGGCCTACATGGGCCATAAGGGAGAAGAGAGGGGCCGGCCAGGGCAGGCCGCGTGCCCCCTCCCCCCCTAGTCCGAATAGGACAAGGAAGGGGGGGCGGCGCCCCCCTTTCCTCTTCTCCCTCCCCCTTTCCTTCTCCAACAAGGCAAGAGAGGCGAGAGTCCTACTCCCGGTGGGAGTAGGACTCCTCCAGGTGCACCCCTTGGGGCCGGCCGCACCTCCCCCTCCCTCCTTTATATACGGAGGCAGAGGGGCACCCCAGAACACACAAGTTGATCTTTCATGATTGTTCCTTAGCCGTGTGCGGTGCCCCCCTCCACCATATTCCACCTCGGTCATATTGTAGCGGTGCTTAGGCGAAGCCCTGCGACGGTAGAACATCAAGATCGTCACCACGCCGTCGTGCTGACGGAACTCTTCCCCGACGCTTTGCTGGATCGGAGCCCGGGGATCGTCATCGAGATGTACGTGTGCTAAGAACTCGGAGGTGCCGGAGTAACGGTGCTTGGATCGGTCGGATCGGGAAAACGTACGACTACTTCCTCTACATTGTGTCAACGCTTCCATTGTCGATCTACAAGGGTACGTAGATCATACTCTCCCCTCTCGTTGCTATGCATCACCATGATCTTGCGTGTGCGTAGGAATTTTTTTGAAATTACTACATTCCCCAACAGTGGTATCAGAGCCTAGGTTTTATATGTTGATGTTATATGCACGAGTAGAACACAAGTGAGTTGTGGGTGATATAAGTCATACTGCTTACCAGCATGTCATACTTTGGTTCGGCGGTATTGTTGGACGAAGCGGCCCGGACCAACATTACGCGTATGCTTACGCGAGACCGGTTCTCCCGACGTGCTTTGCACAGAGGTGGCTTGCGGGTGACAGTTTCTCCAACTTTAGTTGAACCGAGTATGGCTACGCCCGGTCCTTGCGAAGGTTAAAATAGCACCAACTTGACAAACTATCGTTGTGGTTTTGATGCGTAGGTAAGATTGGTTCTTGCTTAATCCCATAGCAGCCACGTAAAACTTGCAACAACAAAGTAGAGGATGTCTAACTTGTTTTTGCAGGGCATGTTGTGATGTGATATGGTCAAGACATGTGTTATCGGCAACTGGCAGGAGCCATATGGTTGTCGCTTTATTGTATGCAATGCAATCGCGATGTAATGCTTGACTTTATAACTAAGCGGTAGCGATAGTCGTGGAAGCATAAGATTGGCAAGACGACAACGATGCTACGATGGAGATCAAGGTGTCGCGCCGGTGATGATGGTGATCACAACGGTGCTTCGAAGATGGAGATCACAAGCACAAGATGATGATGGCCATATCATATCACTTATATTGATTGCATGTGATGTTTATCTTTTATGCATCTTATCTTGCTTTGATTGACGGTAGCATTATAAGATGATCTCTCACTAAATTTCAAGATAAAAGTGTTCTCCCTGAGTATGCACCGTTGCCAAAGTTCGTCGTGCCCAGACACCACGTGATGATCGGGTGTGATAAGCTCTACGTCCATCTACAACGGGTGCAAGCCAGTTTTTGCACACGCGGAATACTCAGGTTAAACTTGACGAGCCTAGCATATGCAGATATGGCCTCGGAACACTGAGACCGAAAGGTCGAGCGTGAATCATATTGTGGATATGATCAACATAGTGATGTTCACCATTGAAAACTACATTTCACATGATGATCGGTTATGGTTTAGTTGATTTGGATCACGTGATCACTTAGAAGATTAGAGGGATGTCTATCTAAGTGGGAGTTCTTTAAGTAAATTTATTGAACCTAAATTTATCATGAAACTTAGTACCTGATAGTATCTTGCTTGTTTATGCTTGATTGTAGATAGATGGCTCGTGCTGTTGTTCCGTTGAATTTTAATGTGTTCCTTGAGAAAGAAAAGTTGAAAGATGATGGTAGCAATTACACGGACTGGGTCCGTAACTTGCGGATTATCCTCATTGCTGCACAGAAGAATTACGTCCTGGAAGCACCGCTGGGTGCCAGGCCTGCTGTTGGAGCAACACCAGATGTTTTGAACGTCTGGCAGAGCAAAGCTGATGACTACTCAATAGTTCAGTGTGCCATGCTTTACAACTTAGAATCGGGACTTCAACGATGTTTTGAACGTCATGGAGCATATGAGATGTTCCAGGAGTTGAAGTTAATATTTCAAGCAAATGCCCGGATTGAGAGATATGAAGTCTCCAAAAAGTTCTATAGCTGCAAGATGGAGGAGAACAGTTCTGTCAGTGAGCATATACTCAAAATGTCTGGGTATAATAATCACTTGATTCAATTGGGAGTTAATCTTCCAGATGATTACGTCATTGACAGAATTCTCCAATCACTGCCACCAAGCTACAAGAGCTTCGTGATGAACTATAATATGCAAGGGATGAATAAGACTATTCCCGAGCTCTTCGCAATGCTAAAAGCTACGGAGGTAGAAATTAAAAAGGAGCATCAAGTGTTGATGGTCAACAAGACCACTAGTTTCAAGAAAAAGGGCAAAGGGAAGAAGAAGGGGAACTTCAAGAAGAATGGCAAGCAAGTTGCTGCTCAAGAGAAGAAACCCAAGTCTGGACCTAAGCCTGAAACTGAGTGCTTCTACTGCAAGCAGACTGGTCACTGGAAGCGGAACTGCCCCAAGTATTTGGCGGATAAGAAGGATGGCAAGGTGAACAAAGGTATATGCGATATACATGTTATTGATGTGTACCTTACTAATGCTCGCAGTAGCACCTGGGTATTTGATACTGGTTCTGTTGCTAATATTT
This sequence comes from Triticum dicoccoides, assembly GCF_002162155.2. NCBI lineage: Eukaryota > Viridiplantae > Streptophyta > Magnoliopsida > Poales > Poaceae > Triticum > Triticum dicoccoides. Next base: position 148,974,745 of record NC_041392.1, on the reverse strand, counting down.
GCAACTCGAAACAGGGACTACGGATTAAGCGAAGATTGGCTAAGGACGAGGTGACGATGCGCGTGGGAAACGGTTCCAAAGTCGATGTGATCGCGGTCGGCACGCTACCTCTACAATTACCTTCGGGATTAGTATTAGACCTAAATAATTGTTATTTGGTGCCAGCGTTGAGCATGAACATTATATCTGGATCTTGTTTAATGCGAGACGGTTATTCATTTAAATCGGAGAATAATGGTTGTTCTATTTATATGAGTAATATCTTTTATGGCCATGCACCCTTGAAGAATGGTCTATTCTTATTAAATCTCGATAGTAGTGATACACATATTCATAATGTTGAAACCAAAAAATGCAGAGTTGATAATGATGGTGCAACTTATTTGTGGCACTGCCGTTTAGGTCATATCGGTGTAAAGCGCATGAAGAAACTCCATATTGACGGACTTTTGGAACCACTTGATTATGAATCACTTGGTACTTGCGAACCGTGCCTCATGGGCAAGATGACTAAAACACCGTTCTCCGGTACTATGGAGAGACCAACAGATTTGTTGGAAATCATACATACAGATGTATGTGGTCCAATGAATATTGAGGCTCGTGGCGGATATCGTTATTTTCTCACCTTCACAGATGACTTAAGCAGATATGGGTATATCTACTTAATGAAACATAAGTCTGAAACATTTGAAAAGTTCAAAGAATTTCAGAGTGAAGTTGAAAATCATCGTAACAAGAAAATAAAGTTTCTACGATCTGATCATGGAGGAGAATATTTGAGTTACGAGTTTGGTGTACATTTAAAGCAATGCGGAATAGTTTCGCAAGTCACGCCACCCGGAACACCACAGCGTAATGGTGTATCCGAACATCGTAATCGTACTTTACTAGATATGGTGCGATCTATGATGTCTCTTACTGATTTACCGCTATCATTTTGGGGATACGCTCTAGAGACGGCCGCATTCATGTTAAATAGGGCACCATCAAAATCCATTGAGATGACGCCTTATGAACTGTGGTTTGGCAAGAAACCAAAGTTGTCGTTTCTGAAAGTTTGGGGCTGCGATGCTTATGTGAAAATACTTCAACCTGATAAGCTCGAACCCAAATCGGAGAAATGTGTCTTCATAGGATATCCAAAGGAAACTATTGGATACACCTTCTATCACAGATCCGAAGGCAAGACTTTTGTTGCTAAATTCGGAAACTTTCTGGAGAAGGAGTTTCTCTCGAAAGAAGTGAGTGGGAGGAAAGTAGAACTTGACGAGGTAACTGTACCTGCTCCCTTATTGGAAAGTAGTGCATCATAGAAAACTGTTTCAGTGACACCTACACCAGTTAGTGAGGAAGCTAATGATGATGATCATGAAACTTCAGAACAAGATACTACTGAACCTCGTAGATCAACCAGAGTGAGATCCGCGCCAGAGTGGTACGGTAATCCTATTCTGGAAGTCATGCTACTAGATCATGATGAACCTACGAACTATGAAGAAGCGATGGTGAGCCTAGATTCCACAAAATGGCTTGAAGCCATGAAATCTGAGATGGGATCCATGTATGAGAACAAAGTATGGACTTTGATAGACTTGCCCGATGATCGGCAAGCAATTGAGAATAAATGGATCTTCAAGAAGAAGACTGACGCTGACGGTAATATTACTGTCTACAAAGCTCGACTTGTCGCAAAAGGTTTTCGGCAAGTTCAAGGGATTGACTACGATGAGACCTTCTCACCCGTAGCGATGCTTAAGTCTGTCCGAATCATGTTAGCAATTGCCGCATTTTATGATTATGAAATTTGGCAGATGGATGTCAAAACTGCATTCTTGAATGGATTTCTGGAAGAAGAGTTGTATATGATGCAACCAGAAGGTTTTGTCGATCCAAAGGGAGCTAACAAAGTGTGCAAGCTCTAGCGATCCATTTATGGACTGGTGCAAGCCTCTCGGAGTTGGAATAAACGCTTTGATAGTGTGATCAAAGCATTTGGTTTTATACAGACTTTTGGAGAAGCCTGTATTTACAAGAAAGTGAGTGGGAGCTCTATAGCATTTCTAATATTATATGTGGATGACATATTACTAATTGGAAATGATATAGAATTTCTGGATAGCATAAACGGATACTTGAATAAGAGTTTTTCAATGAAAGACCTCGGTGAAGCTGCGTACATATTAGGCATTAAGATCTATAGAGATAGATCAAGACGCTTAATTGGACTTTCACAAAGCACATACCTTGACAAAGTTTTGAAGAAGTTCAAAATGGATCAAGCAAAGAAAGGGTTCTTACCTGTGTTACAAGGTGTGAAATTGAGTAAGACTCAATGCCCGACCACTGCAGAAGATAGAGAGAAAATGAAAGATGTTCCCTATGCTTCAGCCATAGGCTCTATCATGTATGCAATGCTGTGTACCAGACTTGATGTGGGCCTTGCCATAAGTCTAGCAGGGAGGTACCAAAGTGATCCAGGAGTGGATCACTTGACAGCGGTCAAGAACATCCTGAAATACCTGAAAAGGACTAAGGATATGTTTCTCATATATGGAGGTGACAAATAGCTCATCGTAAAAGGTTACGTTGATGCAAGCTTTGACACTGATCCGAACGATTCTAAATAGCAAACCGGATATGTGTTTACATTAAATGGTGGAGTTGTAAGTTGGTGCAGTTCTAAACAAAGCGTCGTGGCGGGATCTACATGTGAAGCGGAGTACATAGCTGCTTCGGAAGCAGCAAACGGAGGAGTCTGGATGAAGGAGTTCATATCCGATCTAGGTGTCATACCTAGTGCATCGGGTCCAATGAAAATCTTTTGTGACAATACTGGTGCAATTGCCTTGGCAAAGGAATCCAGATTTCACAAAAGAACCAAGCACATCAAGAGACGCTTCAATTCCATCCGGGATCTAGTCCAAGTGGGAGACATAGAGATTTGCAAGATACATATGGATGTGAATGTAGCAGACCCATTGACTAAGCCTCTTCCACGAGCAAAACATGATCAGCACCAAGACTCCATGGGTGTTAGAATCATTACTGTGTAATCTAGATTATTGACTCTAGTGCAAGTGGGAGACTGAAGGAAATATGCCCTAGAGGCAATAATAAAGTTATTATTTATTTCCTTATTTCATGATAAATATTTATTATTCATGCTAGAATTGTATTAACCGGAAACATAATACATGTGTGAATACATAGACAAACAGAGTGTCACTAGTATGCCTCTACTTGACTAGCTCGTTAATCAAAGATGGTTATGTTTCCTAACCATAGAAAAAGAAGTTGTTATTTGAGTAACGAGATCACATCATTAGTTGAATGATCTGATTGATATGACCCATTCCATTAGCTTAGCACCCGATCGTTTAGTATGTTGCTATTGCTTTCTTCATGACTTATACATGTTCCTATGACTATGAGATTATGCAACTCCCATTTACCGGAGGAACACTTTGTGTGCTACCAAACATCATAACGTAACTGGGTGATTATAAAGGAGCTCTACAGGTGTCTCCAAAGGTACATGTTGGGTTGGCGTATTTCGAGATTAGGATTTGTCACTCCGATTGTCGGAGAGGTATCTCTGGGCCCTCTCGGTAATTAATGCACATCACATAAGCCTTGCAAGCATTGCAACTAATATGGTAGTTGTGAGATGATGTATTACGGAACGAGTAAAGAGACTTGCCGGTAACGAGATTGAACTAGGTATTGGATACCGACGATCGAATCTCGGACAAGTAACATACCGATGACAAAGGGAACAACGTATGTTGTTATGCGGTCTGACCGATAAAGATCTTCGTAGAATATGTAGGAGCCAATATGGGCATCCAGGTCCCGCTATTGGTTATTGACCAGAGACGTGTCTCGGTCATGTCTACATTGTTCTCGAACCGTAGGGTCCGCACGCTTAAAGTTATGATGGCAATTATATTATGAGTTTATGCATTTTGATGTACCGAAGGTCGTTCGGTGTCCCGGATGTGATCACGGACATGACGAGGAGTCTCGAAATGGTCGAGACATAAAGATCGATATATTGGAAGCCTATATTTGGACATCGGAATTGTTCCAGGTGAAAATCGGCATTTTACCGGAGTACCGGGGGGTTACCGGAACCCCCCGGGGGTTAATGGGCCTACATGGGCCATAAGGGAGAAGAGAGGGGCCGGCCAGGGCAGGCCGCGCGCCCCCTCCCCCCTTGTCCGAATAGGACAAGGAAGGGGGGTGGCGCCCCCCTTTCCTCTTCTCCCTCCCCCTTTCCTTCTCCAACAAGGCAAGAGAGGGGGAAGTCCTACTCCCGGTGGGAGTAGGACTCCTCCAGGTGCACCCCTTGGGGCCGGCCGCACCTCCCCCTCCCTCCTTTATATACGGAGGCAGAGGGGCACCCTAGAACACACAAGTTGATCTTTCATGATCGTTCCTTAGCCGTGTGCAGTGCCCCCCTCCACCATATTCCACCTCGGTCATATTGTAGCAGTGCTTAGGCGAAGCCCTGCGACGGTAGAACATCAAGATCGTCACCACGCCGTCGTGCTGACGGAACTCTTCCCCGGCGCTTTGCTGGATCGGAGCCCGGGGATCGTCATCGAGCTGTACGTGTGCTAAGAACTCGGAGGTGCCGGAGTAACGGTGCTTGGATCGGTCGGATCGGGAAAACGTACGACTACTTCCTCTACATTGTGTCAGCGCTTCCGTTGTCGATCTACAAGGGTACGTAGATCATACTCTCCCCTCTCGTTGCTATGCATCACCATGATCTTGCGTGTGCATAGGAAATTTTTTGAAATTACTACGTTCCCCAACACACATCACTATAAGCCTTGCAAGCATTGTAACTAATGAGTTAGTTGTGGGATGATGTATTATAGAATGAGTAAAGAGACTTGCCGGTAACGAGATTAAACTAGGTATTAAGATACCAACGATCGAATATCGGGCAAGTAACATGCCGATGACAAAGGGAACAACGTATGTTGTTATGCGGTCTGACCGATAAAGATCTTCATAGAATATGTAGGAGCCAATATGGGCATCCAGGTCCTGCTATTGGTCATTGACCAGAGAGTTGTCTCGGTCATGTCTACATAGTTCTCGAACCCGTATGGTCCGCACGCTTAACGTTCGTTGATGATATAGTATTATATGAGTTATGTATGTTGGTGACCGAATGTTGTTCGGAGTCCGGGATGAGATCACGGACATGACGAGGAACTCCGGAATGGTCCGGAGATAAAATTTGATATATGGGATAATGGTGTTTATTCACCGGAAGGGGTTCCGGATGTTTCCCGAAATGTTTGGGTATGAGAACACTTTATTTGGGCCAAAGGGGAAAGCCCACACGGTGTTTGGAAAGCGCAAAAGGAAGTTTTGCAGAGTCCAGGGTCAGACGCCAGGGTCCCTAGCGTCTGAGTCCAGACGTCGGGAACCCTGGCGTCTGGCCCTGGAGTCCGAGAAGCACTCTTTCCTTTCGGGTGAAACCGACTTTGCGGAGGCTTTTACTCCAAGTTTCGACCCCAAGGCTCAATATATAAATAGAGGGGTAGGGCTAGCACCCAGGACACATCAAGAAACACCAAGCCGTGTGCCGGCTACCCCGTCCCCTCTAGAAATTCTTCTTGCTACCTCTTGAGCACTACATTGGATTTCCCCGAAGAGGAGAGGATAATGCAGCAAAGTAGCGTAAGTATTTCCCTCAGTTTTTGAGAACCAAGGTATCAATCCAGTAGGAGGCTACACGCGAGTCCCTCGTACCTACACAAAAACAATAGCTCAACGCAACCAACGCGCTTAGGGGTTGTCAATCCCTTCACGGTCACTTACGAAAGTGAGATTTGATAGAGATGATAAATAATATTTTTGGTATAGAGATGCAAAGTAAAAAGTAAAAGGGCAAAGTAAAAAGAAAAGCAATAATAAAGTGATGGAGATTGATATGATGAAAAAGAGACCCTGGGGACATAGGTTTCCACTAGTAGAAAACAGGGCTATGGTCCAGGCCGGCTCAACCCATTAGTCCCGGTTCAGTCTAGAACCGGGACTAATGTGAGCATTGGTCCCGGTTCGTGCGGCTAAGGCATTAGTCCCGGTTCACTCGGGCCCTTTAGTCCCGGTTTAAGACATTAACCGGGACTAAAGGGTGCGATGACCTTTAGTCCCGGTTCGTGCCTCAAACCGGGACTAAAGATTAGACCTTTAGTCCCGGTTTGAGGCACGAACCAGGACTAATGGGGTTGAGACCTTTAGTCCCGGTTCATGCCACGAACCGGTACTAAAGGTCCCATTTTCAAACTCTACCCCCCCCCCCCCATGGATCGCCTTTTCAGTTTTAAAAAAAATAAAAGAAAATAATGGAAATGTCAAAAAAATAAAAGACATAAGTTTCTCATGTGATATGTGGTCTAGTTGTTGGGAAAATTTGCAAATGTGAATTTTGACTTTATTTGCAAAATCTCTCTGAAATTTGTAAAAATGGGCATAACTTTTGCATACTAACTCGGATGAAAAAGTTTTTTATATGAAAAATCATCTACTCGAAAAGTTACATCCAAATTTAACGGGGGGAACCTTGTTAAACATTTTAAAAATCCTCAAAAACCTAATAGAAAAAAGTTACGGGGCTTTTAAGATCTAGAGGCAAAAAAATTCAAAAATATTCAAACAGTGGGCAAACTATGGTCAAACAATGGTCAAACTAATTATTCTAGAATATTAGTGTTACTAAATAATTATTTTAGTTATTTCAATTTTGGTCAAATCTGGTCAAACTGTGGTCAAACTGTGGTCAAACAATGGTCAAACTAATTATTCAAGAAATATTAGTGTTACTAAATAATTATTGTTTTTTAAAACAATAGTTTCAAACTCAAACAGTGAAATGTGTCACTTCATGCTCAAGCAAAATTCCTGAAGGTTAATAGGATTGACATCTTACTACTGTCAGGAAAACAACAAGTGCAGACTTGGAGCGAGGGAGAATAGAACCCGGAAGTTAAGCGTGCTCAGGCTGGGGGAGTGGGAGGATGGGTGACCGTTCGGGAAGTTAGATGATTTGGAATGATGAGGGGTGATTAGAGGATAAATTGAGAAGTGACGAGGGGTGGTGATTACAGACTAGAGGTTAAAATAATTCAGAAGTTTGAAAAAAAATTCAAAAAAAAATTTCAAAATTTTTTTTCAAAAAAAAAATCAAAAAATTTCCTTTAGTCCCGGTTGGTGTTACCAACCGGGACTAAAGGTGGAGCTCCACGTGGCCGAGCCCTTTAGTCCCGGTTCTGGATTGAACCGGGACTAAAGGGTCAGGGCATTAGTACCGACACTTTAGTCCCGGTTCAGGAACCGGGACTAAAGGCCCTTACGAACCGGGACTATAGGCCCTTTTTCTACCAGTGTTCACTAGTGGCTTCTCTCAAGAGCATACTATTCTACGGTGGGTGAACAAATTACTGTTGAGGAATTGACAGAATTGAGCATAGTTATGAGAATATCTAGGTATGACCATGTATATAGGCATCACGTCCGAGACAAGTAGACCGACTCCTGCCTGCATCTACTTCTATTACTCCACTCATCGACCGCTATCCGGCATGCATCTAGAGTATTAAGTTAAAAACAGAGTAACGCCTTAAGCAAGATGACATGATGTAGAGGGATAGTTTCATGCAATATGATAAAAACCCCATCTTGTTATACTCGATGGCAACAATACAATACGTGCCTTGCTGCCCCTTCTGTCACTGGGAAAGGACACCGCAAGATCGAACCCAAAGCTAAGCACTTCTCCCATGGCAAGAAAAACCAATCTAGTAGGCCAAACCAAACTGATAATTCGAAGAGACTTGCAAAGATAACCAATCATACATAAAAGAATTCAGAGAAGATTCAAATATTATTCATAGATAGACTGGATCATAAACCCACAATTCACCGGTCTCAACAAACACATCGCAAAAAGAAGATTACATTGAATAGATCTCCAGGAGAGAGGGGGAGAACATTGTATTGAGATCCAAAAAGAGAGAAGAAGCCATCTAGCTACTAACTATGGACCCGTAGGTCTGAAGTAAACTACTCAAATTTCATCGGAGGGGCTTGGATGATGATGTAGAAGCCCTCCGTGATCGATGCCCCCTCCGACGGAGCTCCAAAACAGGCCCCAATATGGGATCTCGTGGATACAGAAAGTTACAGCGGTGGAATTAGGTTTTTGGCTCCGTATCTGATCGTTTGGGGGTACGTAGGTATATATAGGAGGAAGGAGTACGTCGGTGGAGCTTCGAGGGGCCCACGAGGCAGGGGGCGCGCCCTAGGGGGGGCGCCCTCCACCCTCGTGACCGCCTCGTGGCTTTCTTGACGGAGGGTCCAAGTCTCCTTGGTCTTATCTGATGAGAAAATCGTGTTCCCAAAGGTTTCATTCTGTTTGGATTCCGTTTGATATTCTGTTTCTCCGAAACACTAAAATAGGCAAAAAAACAGCAATTCTGGGCTGGACCTCCGGTTAATAGGTTAGTCCCAAAAATAATATAAAAGTGGAAAATAAAGCCCAATATAGTCCAAAACAGTAGGTAATATAGCATGGAGCAATCAAAAATTATAGACACATTGGAGACGTATCAATGTATTACAGAACGAGTAAAGAGACTTGCCGGTAACGAGATTAAACTAGGTATTAAGATACCGACGATAGAATCTCGGGCAAGTAACATACCGATGACAAAGGGAACAATGCATGTTGCTATGTGGTCTGACCGTTAAAGATCTTCGTAGAATATGTAGGAGCCAATATGGGCATCCCGGTCCCGCTATTGGTTATTGACCAGGGAGGTGTCTCGGTCATGTCTACATAGTTCTCGAACCCGTAGGGTCCGCATGCTTAACGTTCATTGACGATATAGTATTATATGAGTTATGTATCTTGGTGACGAATGTTGTTCGGAGTCCTGGATGAGATCACGGACATGACGAGGAACTCCGGAATGGTCCGGAGATAAAGTTTGATATATGGGATAATAGTGTTTATTCACCGGAAGGGGTTCCGGATGTTTTCCGAAATGTTTTGGTACGAGAACACTTCATTTGGGCCAAAGGGGAAAGCCCACAAGGTTTTTGGAAAGTGCAAAAGGAAGTTTTGCAGAGTCCAGGGGCCAGATGCCAGGGTCCCTGGTGTCTGGGTCCAGACGCCGGGAACCGTGGCATCTGGGCTTGGAGTCCGAGAAGGACTCTTGCCTTTCGGGTGAAACCGACTTTGTGGAGACTTTTACTCCAAGTTTCGACCCCAAGGCTCAATATATAAATAGAGGGGTAGGGCTAGCACCCAGGACACATCAAGAAACACCAAGCCGTGTGCCGGCTACCCCGTCCCCTCTAGTTTATCATCGGTCATAGTTTTCGTAGTGCTTAGGCGAAGCCCTGCGGAGATTGTTATTCACCAACACCGTCACAACGCCGTCGTGCTGCCGGAACTCATCTACTACTTTGCCCCTCTTGCTGGATCGAGAAGGCGAGGACGTCACCAAGCCGAACGTGTGCAGAACTCGGAGGTGCCGTGCTTTCGGTACTTGGATCGGTCGGATCATGAAGACGTACGACTACATCAACCGCATTGATATAACGCTTCCGCTTTCGGTCCACGAGGGTACATAGACATACTCTCCCCTCTCGTTGCTATGCATCACCATGATCCTGTGTGTGCGTAGGATTTTTTTTGAAATTACTACGTTCCCCAACAGTGGTATCCGAGCCAGGTTTTATGCGTTGATGTTATATGCATGAGTAGAAGACAAGTGAGTTGTGGGCGATACAAGTCATACTGCTTACCAGCATGTCATACTTTGGTTCAGCGGTATTGTTTGATGAAGCGGCCCGGACCGACATTACGCATACGCTTACGCAAGACTGGTCCTACCGACGTGCTTTGCACATAGGTGGCTGGCGGGTGTCAGTTTCTCCAACTTTAGTTGAACCGAGTGTGGCTACGCCTGGTCCTTGAGAAGGTTAAAACAACACTAACTTGATGAACTATCGTTGTGGTTTTGATGCGTAGGTAAGAACGGTTCTTGCTCAGCCCATAGCAGCCACGTAAAACTTGCAACAACAAAGTAGAGGACGTCTAACTTGTTTTTGCAGGGCATGTTGTGATGTGATATGGTCAAGGCATGATGCTATATTTTATTGTATGCGATGATCATGTTTTGTAACCGAGTTATCGGCAACTGGCAGGAGCCATATGGTTGTCGCTTTATTGTATGCAATGCAATCGCCCTGTAATGCTTTACTTTATCACTAAGCGGTAGTGATAGTCGTAGAAGCATAAGTTGGCGAGACGACAACGATGCTACGATGGAGATCAAGGTGTCGCACCAGTGATGATGGTGATCATGACGGTGCTTCGGAGATGGAGATCACAAGCACAAGATGATGATGGCCATATCATATCACTTATATTGATTGCATGTGATGTTTATCTTTTATGCATCTTATCTTACTTTGATTGACGGTAGCATTATAAGATGATCTCTCACTAAATTATCAAGATATAAGTGTTCTCCCTGAGTATGCACCGTTGCGAAACTTCTTCGTGCTGAGGCACCACGTGATGATCAGGTGTGATAGGCTCTACGTTCAAATACAACGGGTGCAAAACAGTTGCACACACGGAATACTCAGGTTAAACTTGACGAGCCTAGCATATAACAAATATGGCCTCGGAACACTCAGACCGAAAGGTCGAGTGTGAATAATATTGTAGATATGATCAACATAGTGATGTTCACCATTGAAACTACTCCATCTCACGTGATGATCGGACATGGTTTAGTTATTATGGATCACGTGATCACTTAGATGATTAGAGGGATGTCTATATAAGTGGGAGTCCTTAAGTAATATGATTAATTGAACTTTAATTTATCATGAACTTAGTCCTGGTAGTATTAGCATATCTATGTTATAGATCAATAGCTCGCATTTAGCTCCTCTGTTTTATTTTTGATATGTTCCTAGAGAAAACTAAGTTGAAAGATGTTAGTAGCAATGATGCAGATTGGATCTGTGATCTAAGGATTATCCTCATTTCTACACAGAAGAATTATGTCCTTGATGCACCGCTAGGTGACAGATCTATTACAGGAGCAGATGCAGACGTTATGAACATTTGGCTAGCTCAATATGATGACTACTTGATAGTTTAGTGCATCATGCTTAACAGCTTTGAATCGGGACTTCAAAGACGTTTTGAACGTCATGGATCATATGAGATGTTCCAGGAGTTGAAGTTAATATTTCAAGAAAATACCCGAGTTGAGAGATATGAAGTCTCCAACAAGTTCTATAGCTAAAAGATGGAGGAGAATAGTTCAAGCAGTGAGCATGTGCTTAGATTGTCTGGGTACTACAATCACTTGAATCAAGTGGGAGTTAATCTTCCAGATAAGATAGTGATTGACAAAGTTCTCTAGTCACTATCACCAAGTTACTAGAACTTCATGATGAACTATAATATACCAGGGATAAACGGAAACGATTCCCAAGCTCTTCGTGATGCTGAAATAGACGAAGGTAGAAATCAGGAAAAGCATAAAGTGTTGATGGTAAACAAAACCACTAGTTTCAAGTAAAGGGGCAAAGGGAAGAAAGGGGAACTTCAAGAAGAACGGCAAGCAAGTTGCTGCTCAAGTGAAAAAACCCAAGTCTGGACCTAAGCCTGAAACTGATTGCTTCTACTACAAAGGAACTGGTCACTGGAAGCGGAACTACCCCAAGTAATTGGCGGATAAGAAGGATGGCAAAGTGAACATAGGTATATTTGATATACATGTTATTGATGTGTACTTTACTAGTGTTTATAGCAACCCCTCAGTATTTGATACTAGTTCAGTTGCTAAGAATAGCAAGTCAAAACGGGAGTTGCAGAATGAACAGAGACTAGTTAAAGGGTGAAGTGACGATGTGTATTGGAAATGGTTCCAAGATTGATATGATCGTCATCGCACACTCCCTATACTTTCGGGATTAGTGTTAAACCTAAAATAAATGTTATTTAGTGTTTGCGTTGAGCATGAATATGATTGGATCATGTTTATTGCAATATGGTTATTCATGTAAGTTAGAGAATAATTGTTATTCTGTTTACATGAATAAAACCTTCTATGGCCATACACCCAATGAAAATGGTTTGTTGGATCTCGATCATGGTGATACACATTTTCATAATACTGAAGTCAAAAGATGCAAAGTTAATAATGATAGTGCAACTTATTTGTGGCACTGCCATTTAGGTCATATTGGTGTAAAGCGCATGAAGAAAATCCATGCTAATGGGCTTTTGGAATCACTTGATTATGAATCAGTTGATGCTTGCGAACCAAGCCTCATGGGCAAGATGACTAAGACTCCGTTCTTCGGAACAATGGAGCGAGCAACAGATTTGTTGGAAATCATACATACTGATGTATATGGTCCGATGAATATTGAGGCTCGCGACAGGTATCGTTATTTTCTGATCTTCATAGATGATTTGAGCAGATGTGAGTATATCTACTTGATGAAACACAAGTCTGAAACATTTGAAAGTTCAAAGAATTTTAGAGTGAAGTGGAGAATCATCATAACAAAAATAAAAGTTTCTACGATATGATCGCAGAAGTAAAATATTTGAGTTACGAGTTTGGCCTTCAGTTAAAACAATGTGAAATAGTTTCACTACTCACGCCACCTGGAACACCAAAGTGTGATGGTGTGTCCGAACGTCGTAAATGTACTTTATTAGATATGGTGCGATCTATGATGTCTCTTACCGATTTACCACTATCGTTTTGGGATTATGCATTAGAGACAGCTGCATTCACATTAAAAAGGGCACCATCTAAATCCGTTGAGACGACATCGTATGAACTGTGGTTTAGCAAGAAACCTAAGTTGTTGTTTCTTAAAGTTTGGGGTTGCGATGCTTATGTGAAAAAGTTTCATCTTGATCAGCTCAAACCCAAGTCGGAGAAGTGTGTCTTCGTAGGATACCCAAAAGTAACTATTGGGTACACCTTCTATCACAGATCCGAAGGCAAGATATTTGTTGCTGAGAATGGATCCTTTCTAGAGAAGGAGTTTCTCGAAAGAAGTGGGTGGGAGGAAAGTAGAACTTGATGAGGTAACTATACCTGCTCCCTTATTGGAAAGTAGTTCATCACAGAAATCTGTTTCTATGACTCCTACACCAATTAGTGAGGAAGCTAATGATGATGATCATGTAACTTCAGATCAAGTTACTACCGAACCTCGTAGGTCAACCAGAGTGAGATCCGCACCAGAGTGGTACAGAAATCTTGTTCTGGAGGTCATGTTAATTGACCATGATGAACCTACGAACTATGAGGAAGCGATGATGAGCCCAGATTTCGCGAAATGGCTTGAGGCCATGAAATATGAGATGGGATCCATGTATGAGAACAAAAGTGTGGACTTTGGTTGACTTGCATGTTTATCGGCAAGCCATTGAGAATAAATGGATCTTCAAGAAGAAGACTGACGCTGATGGTAATGTTACTGTCTATAAAGCTCGGCTTGTTGCAAAAGGTTTTCGACAAGTTCAAGGGATTGACTACGATGAGACTTTCTCACCCGTAGCGATGCTTAAGTCTGTCCGAATCATGTTAGCAATTGCCGCATTTTATAATTATGAAATTTGGCAAATGGATGTCAAAACTACATTCCTTAACGGATTTCTTAAAGAAGAGTTGTATATGATGCAACCAGAAGGTTTTGTCGATCCTAAAGGTGTTAACAAAGTGTGCAAGCTCCAGCGATCCATCTATGGACTAGTTCAAGGATCTCGGAGTTGGAATATATGCTTTGATGAGTTGATCAAAACATATAGTTTTATACAGACTTAGGGTGAAGCCTGTATTACAAGAAAGTGAGTGGGAGCACTACAACATTTCTGATAAGTATATGTGAATGACATATTGTTGATCGGAAATAATGTAGAATTTTCTGGAAAGCATAAAGGAGTATTTGAAATGAGTTTTTCAAAGAAAGACCTCGGTGAAGCTGCTCACATATTGAGCATCAAGATCTATAGAGATAGATCAAGACGCTTGATAAGTTTTTTCAATGAGTACATACCTTGAGAAAGATTTTGAAGTAGTTTAAAATGGAATAGTCAAAGAAGGAGTTCTTGCATGTGTCACAAGGTGTGAAGTTGAGTAAGACTCAAAACTCGACCACGGCAGAAGATAGAGAGAGAATGAAAGTCATTCCATACGCCTCAGCCATAGGTTCTATAAAGTATGCCATGCTATATACCAGACCTATTGAATACCCTGCCCTGATGATAGGTGGGAACCCGTGAACGAGTTCACGCCCGAGGGTAGCCCGATCTTCACGTCGTAGGATCAAATCGGGAGGGATAACTAGCTGCAAGCAGCCGGGATAACTAGTTTTATACCTGCCAAGGTTGGATGTAACCCGTACATTGGGGATGGCTGACCGAAGCTACAAGAACTCCAACCCGCTGTCCGAACAATCGCAGAACCACAAACTGGGACTAATCCACACAAAATGGCCAGAACCGTAGAGCACGAACTAGGGGGAACCAGAGGCTCCTTCTCGCGAATCCGAATGAACTCACAAGAGCAAAGGTAGCAAGATCTCTCAGATCTCTCTAGCAGTCTTGCTGCATAAGCTTGTAGCTGAATGGTTTGACAAAAGGTTTTCTAGAGGATGGGGGAGATGGGGTTTTATAGCAGGGACAAACCCCCTTGGCTAGGTATGAAAATGGTTTCAAAAGTAAACAGGTTTGCATGACTTTCTTGGGGGAATAAGCAGTCAACTTTGGGAGTTGTTGGAGAGCTCCTCGGAAATTCGCGAAGCCTTGACAGCCTGAACACCTTCCACGAGAATGACTACAACTTTTGACTCACAACTCCAAATGATGTGAGGTTTTTTGCATTAGAAAGATAATTTGATGGAGCTTCTGTTGATGTACCCCTATGGCCCCGTCTCTCCACCATATGGGTGTGGCACAAAGAAACATCAGAAGTAAAATCTGACAGTCAGCTTCACTTGAAACTTGTTTCCTCCAAACTTTTTCCTCCAAAGCGGTTGCTTCAAAAGCTCATAGGTTGTTAGATTTCTTCCATGTGATACCTAAGTTCAACCAACAACAATGGAGATGAAAGTGCAGCCATTTGGTCAAGATTGTGGTATGAACTTAAGTTAGCGTTCACCTGGCAATGTGTTTGCTTGATTCGGCTTAGTAATTCTTTCCAACTAAATTGTGCACTTTTCTGAAATGTCATGCATGATGTACCCATGTGCTCATCATCCTCCCTCCCTTGATGAAGAGTCGTCCTTGACTCTCTTTGATCTACAAAAGATAAGTAGAAGGGAAGTAGATAATATCCATGTAAAGAAATAATACAATTCTCATTTGTAGCTTTCACCTTTGAATTATGTTGCATTTGATCATGTACTTGTTTGTCATGACTTGGAGTTTGTTCAGGGATGATCGGTGTTGTTTCAATGATTGAGATGTCCTTATCATCCCTCCTCTTTTGAAAAGGAGTCGTCATCGAGTCTACTTGGTCTTCAAACAAAAGAAAGTAGGGCAAGACCAAATCATAATGCAAATGTTTCATGATATGAAGAATTTTAGTTTTCAGCTTTGCTATCATATGGACGGTGCCAACATGATGTTTTGTTCGACTTAGGAGTTCTTTCCAGCAAATATTTTCATGGGGAACAAATTTATAACCAACTATGAGAGTCTCCATATCATCCTCCCTCTCTTGGAGAAAGTTGTCCTCGACTTCGTTCGCTCTACAAAATTATGGCACGAGGACATTACAAAATAACTAGGAAAAGAAAATGATGAATAATCACGTGCAACATTCAGTTTTATTGGATCTTTAATAGCCTCTTCAAGATTAGCAAAATCACATTGCTGGATGGATGATGTACCAAACAATTTTTCTCTAATCTTATCACGCCATTTCTTCAAAAACTCATAAGTGCATACCTCTGGCTTCCTCAAAATGGAAGATCCTTTTTGTTTTACCTCATTGAGTACTTGAATGCCTTTCTGAAAATCAATTTTCACACATGCACCTTCTGTAGTGGTGTTCCAAGTGCACCACAATTGTTTCTGGATCTCGTCCTCCCATCGTTTTAAGAGAGCTAATAGATATGACTTTTGTATCTGCACATATTGTAAAGAAAGATAATTTTGTGAAAGGTTAGTAATTGAATACTCCTCTCTTTTCATTTGGTGTATCACTCATTTCTTTCATATTATGGGGAAACACCTCAAGCTCACGTTTGGTGGACTCACACAACTCACTAATCTTCTCTCTTGGATGATGTGGTATATTATGTTGTGGTTCACTCATCTCTCTAATGTGGTGTGGAATAATCTCAATCTCACATTTTGTGGACTCACTCACCTCACTTTCCTTATCACTCCCAATATATGGAATTGTGGAAAGTGGACACTCTTCCTCACATTTGGTGGAGTCACTCAAATCATTTTTCTTTTCACTCTCAAGTGGTGGGATTTTTGAAAGTGGACACTCTTCCTCATTTTTGGTGGAGTCACTCAACTCATTTTTCTTTTCACTCTCAAGTGGTGAGATTTTTGAAAGTGGACATTCTTCCTCACTTCTGGTGGAGTCACTCATCTTGCTTTTCTTATCACTCACAAGTTGTGGGATTTTGGATTGTGGACTCTCTTCCTCACATGGAATTTGTGGCACATGTTTCTTAGATGTTGAGAGAATAGTGCTGGTCAAGATGCCAACATTAGGAGTGAGCTTCTTAGGTGAACATGGGCTATGAATCACCGGAGCCGCTCCGTCAACCACGGTCATGCTTTGTGGTCGGTCATCGTTGTGTTGACGGGTGCCACAACTTCTCCCTCGAGCATGACATCCTTGTTGCACTTCAGGTGTAGCAGTGACACATGCATGAGTAGCAACACCATGCCTGGGAGCATCTCCTCGTCGCTGCACTACTTGAGTAGTAGTGACACGCCCCCAAGCAGCAACCTCAAGCCCTGGAGCATGTCTTCTTTGCTGCACTTCATGAGCAATAGGGTATTGTCGGTGTTGAACCCTATCACCACCTGTTGGAAGACGCTCGTGAAGCATCCTCTCCATGGCTCGTAGTATGTTGTTCTTGAGTTGTTGCACATCAGCGCGGGTGGCCAAACAATTTCTTTCTCCATGATTCTTTTGACGCACACTTGGTGTAGATCCTGCCATGTTAGTAGGGCTAAAAAGTGGAATAGAATAATTTTGTGGAATCACACAACCTCACCTCTTACTCACCAAAGTTCTTATGAGTTCACATCAGATTGTGCTTCTCCTGGATGTGTTAAAGCGATTGAAAGACAGGGATCAAAGAGCTAGCTTCGGTTTTGGGTGGATCTCGGTGGGGTAAACAAAAAAAGGGCTTGTGCTGAAATCAAGTTGATGCAAATCAAGAAAATATGGGGATAGATCTGCTGCACCTTTGCACCAAGATTGGATAACACAACACACAAGCTTCTGAATTTTTTTTCTACCAAGCTGAAACTTTTGGATCTTACACAACACTTTCTTTTCCTCTCTTGAATTTTTTTGCCACTCTTTTTTTTCTCTCTTTGATTTTTTTGCATCTCTTTTTTTTCTCTCTTTTTCCAAAGCACAACAACCAAATCTGAAAACAACTATGAAGATGAACTTGGTGCAGATCTAAAATATGAAGAACATGCAAGGTATGCAACAACAAGATCTCAGCACCAACAAGGCTTGGATTTATTTTTGGTGGGGCTTTGGACTTCTAGGACAGAAAATATACCATGAAAAACACTTGATCTAAAGGGATGATAGCAAGATAAACTTGGATAACAGATCCTACCATGTCAACGAAAGCTCTGATGCCAGATGATAGGTGGGAACCCGATGAACGAGTTCACGCCCGAGGGTGGCCCGATCTTCACGTCGTAGGATCAAATCGGGAGGGATAACTAGCTGCAAGCAGCTGCTGTAACTAGCTTTATACCTACCAAGGTTGGATGTAACCCGTACGTTGGGGATGGCTGACCGAAGCTACAAGAACTCCAACCCCCTGTCCAAACAATCGCAGAACCATAAACCGGGACTAATCCACACAAAACGGTCGGAACCGTAGAGCACGAACTAGGGGGAACCAGATGCTCCTTCTCGCGAATCTGAATGAACTCACAAGAGCAAAGGTAGCAAGGTCTCTCAGATCTCTCTAGCAGTCTTGCTGCATAAGCTTGTAGGTGAATTGTTTGACAAAAGATTTTCTAGAGGATGGGGGAGATGGGGTTTTATAGCAGGGACAACCCCCCTTGGCTAGGTGTGGTTTCAAAAGTAAACAGGTTTGCATGGCTTTCTTGGGAGAATAAGCAGTCAATATTGGGAGTTGTTGGAGAGCTCCTCGGAAATTCGCGAAGCCTTGACAGCCTGAACACCTTCCACAAGAATGACTACAACTTTTGACTCACAACTTCAAATGATGTGAGGTTTTTTGCATTGGAAAGATAGTTTGATGGAGCTTCTGTTGATGTACCCCTATGGCCCCGTCTCTCCACCATATGGGTGTGGCACAAAGAAACATCAGAGGTAAAATCTGACAGTCAGCTTTACTTGAAACTTATTTTCTCCAAACTTTTTCCTCCAAAGCGGTTGCTCCAAAATCTCATATGTTGTTGGATTTCTTCCATGTAATACCTAAGTTCAACCAACAACAATGGAGATGAAAGTGCAGCCATTTGGTCAAGATTGTGGTATGAACTTAAGTCAGCGTTCACCTGGCCATGTGTTTGCTTGATTCGGCTTAGTAATTCTTTCCAACTAAATTGTGCACTTTTCTGAAATGTCATGTATGATGTACCCATGTGATCATCACCTGAGTTTGTCAAGGGAGTACAATAGTGATCTAGGAGTAGATCACTGGACATTGGTCAAAATTATCCTTGGTGGAATAAGGATATGTTTCTCGATTATGGAGGTGACAAAAGGTTCGTCATAAAGGGTTACATCGTTGCAAGTTTTGACACTGATCCAGATGACTCTAAGTCTCAATCTGGATACATATTGAAAGTGGGAGCAATTAGCTAGAGTATCTCCGTGCAGAGCATTGTTGACATAGAAATTTGTAAAATACATATGGATCTGAATGTGGCAGACCCGTTGACTAAACTTCCCTCACAAACAAAACATGATCACACATTAGTACTCTTTGGGTATTAATCACATAGCGATGTGGACTAGATTATTGACTCTAGTAAACCCTTTGGGTGTTGGTCACATGACGATGTGAACTATGGGTGTTAATCACATGATGATGTGAACTATTGATGTTAAATCACATGGCGATGTGAACTAGATTATTGACTCTAGTGCAAGTGGGAGACTGAAGGAAATATGCCCTAGAGGCAATAATAAAGTTATTATGTATTTCCTTATTTCATGATAAATGTTTATTATTCATGCTAGAATTGTATTAACTGGAAACATAATACATGTGCGAATACATAGACAAACAGAGTGTCACTAGTATGCCTCTACTAGACTAGCTCGTTAATCAAAGATGGTTATGTTTCCTAGCCATAGACATGAGTTGTCACTTGATTAATGGGATCACATCATTAGGAGAATGATGTGATTGACTTGAGCCATTCCGTTAGCTTAGCACACGATCGTTTAGTACTCTGCTATTGCTTTCTTCATGACTTATACATGTTCCTATGACTATGAGATTATGCAACTCCCGTTTACCGGAGGAACACTTTGTGTGCTACCAAACGTCACAACGTAACTGCGTGATTATAAAGGTGCTCTACAGGTGTCTCCGAAGGTACTTGTTGGGTTGGCGTATTTCAAGATTAGGATTTGTCACTCCAATTGTCGGAGAGGTATCTCTGGGCCCACTCGGTAATACACATCACTATAAGCCTTGCAATCATTGTAACTAATGAGTTAGTTGCAGGATGATGTATGCTACCTCTTGAGCACTGCGTTGGATTTCCCCGAAGAGGAGAGGATGATGCAGCAAAGTAGTGTAAGTATTTCCCTCAGTTTTTGAGAACCAAGGTATCAATCCAGTAGGAGGCTATGCGCGAGTCCCTCGTACCTACACAAAAACAATAGCTCAATGCAACCAACGCGCTTAGGGGTTGTCAATCCCTTCACGGTCACTTACGAAAGTGAGATTTGATAGAGACGATAAATAATATTTTTGGTATTTTTGGTATAGAGATGCAAAGTAAAAAGTAAAAGGGCAAAGTAACAAAGCAAAGCAATAATAAAGTGATGGAGATTGATATGATGAAAAAGAGACCCGAGGGCCATAGGTTTCGGTAGTGCCTTCTCTCAAGAGCATAAGTATTCTACGGTGGGTGAACAAATTACTGTTGAGCAATTGACAGAATTGAGCATAGTTATGAGAATATCTAGGTATGATCATGTATATAGGCATCACGTCCGAGACAAGTAGACCGACTCCTGCCTGCATCTACTACTATTACTCCACTCATCGATCGCTATCCAGCATGCATCTAGAGTATTAAGTTAAAAACAGAGTAACGCCTTAAGCAAGATGACATGATGTAGAGGGATAGTTTCATGCAATATGATAAAAAAACCCATCTTGTTATCCTCGATGGAAACAATACAATACGTGCCTTGCTGCCCCTTCTGTCACTGGGAAAGGACACCGCAAGATCGAACCCAAAGCTAAGCACTTCTCCCATGGCAAGAAAAACCAATCTAGTAGGCCAAACCAAACTGATAATTTGAAGAGACTTGCAAAGATAACCAATCATACATAAAAGAATTCAGAGAAGATTCAAATATTATTCATAGATAGACTGGATCATAAACCCACAATTCATCGGTTTCAACAAACACACCGCAAAAAGAAGATTACATCGAATAGATCTCGACAAGAGAGGGGGAGAACATTGTATTGAGATCCAAAAAGAGAGAAGAAGCCATCTAACTACTAACTATGGACCCGTAGGTCTGAAGTAAACTACTCACACTTCATTGGAGGGGTTTGGATGATGATGTAGAAGCCCTCCATGATCGATGCCCCCTCCGGTGGAGATCCGGAACAGGCCCCAAGATGGGATCTCGTGGACACAGAAAGTTGCGGCAGTGGAATTAAGTTCTTGGCTCCGTATCTGATCGTTTGGAGGTACGCAGGTATATATAGGAGGAAGGAGTACGTCGGTGGAGCTTCCAAGGGCCCACAAGGCAGGGGGGCGCGCCCTTGGGGGGGCGCCCTCCACCCTCGTGACCGCCTCGTGGCTTTCTTGATAGAGGGTCCAAGTCTCCTGGGTCTTATCTGATGAGAAAATCGTGTTCCCGAAGGTTTCATTCCGTTTGGACTCCGTTTGATTTTCTATTTCTCCGAAACACTGAAATAGGCAAAAAACAACAATTCTGGGCTGGGCCTCCAGTTAATAGGTTAGTCCCAAAAATAATATAAAAATGGAAAATAAAGCCCAATATAGTCCAAAACAGTAGGTAATATAGCATGGAGCAATCAAAAATTATAGATACATTGGAGACGTATCAAGCATCCCCAAGCTTAATTCCTGCTCGAGTAGGTAAATGATAAAAACAGAATTTTTGATGCGAAGTGCTACTTGGCATAATTTCAATGTAAATCTTCTTAATTGTGGTATGAATATTCAGATTCAAAAGATTCAAGACAAAAGTTCATGTTGACATAAAAATAATAATACTTCAAGCATACTAACAAAGCAATTATGTCTTCTCAAAATAACATGGCCAAAGAAAGCTATCCCTACAAAATCATATAGTCTGGCTATGCTCTATCTTCACCACACAAAGTATTTAAATCATGCACAACCTCGATGACAAGCCAAGCAATTGTTTCATACTATTGACATTTTCAAAACTTTTTCGATCTTCACGCAATACATGAGCGTGAGCCATGGATATAGCACTATATGTGGAATAGAATGGTGGTTGTGGAGAAGACAAAAAGAGGGGAAGATAGTCTCACATCAACTAGGCGTATCAACGAGCTATGGAGATGCCCATCAATAGATATCAATGTGAGTGAGTAGGGATTGCCATGCAACGGATGCACTAGAGCTATAAGTATATGAAAGCTCAACAAAAGAAAATAAGTGGGTGTGCATCCAACTCGCTTGCTCACGAAGACCTAGGGCATTTTTCAGGAAGCCCATCACTGGAATATACAAGCCAAGTTCTATAATAAAAAATTCCCACTAGTATATGAAAGTGACAGAATGAGAGACTCTCTATCATGAAGATCATGGTGCTACTTTGAAGCACAAGTGTGGTACAAGGATAGTAACATTGTCCATTCTCTCTTTTTCTCTCATTTTTTTGTTTGGGCCTTCTCTTTTTTATGGCCACTTTTTTTTCATCCGGAGTCTCATCCCGACTTGCGGGGGAATCATAGTCTCCATAATCCTTTCCTCACTGGGACAATGCTCTAATAATGATGATCACCGCACTTTTATTTTTCTTACAACTCAACAATTACAACTCGATACTTAGAACAGAATATGACTCTATATGAATGCCTCCGGCGGTGTACCGAGATATGCAATGAATCAAGAGTGACATGCATGAAATAATTATGAACGGTGGCTTTGCCACAAATACGATGTCAACTACATGATCATGCTAGCAATATGACAATGATGGAGCGTGTCATAATGAACGGAATGGTGGAAAGTTGCATGGCAATATATCTCGGAATGACTATGGAAATGCCATGATAGGTAGGTATGGTGGCTGTTTTGAGGAAGGTATTTGGTGGGTGTATGATACCGGCGAAAAGTGTACGGTATTAGAGAGGCTAGCAATGGTGGAAGGAAGGAAAGTGTGTATAATCCATGGACTCAACATTAGTCATAAAGAACTCATATACTTATTGCAAAAATCTAGAAGTTATCAAAGAAAAGTATTACGCGCATGCTCCTAGGGGGATAGATTGGTAGGAAAAGACCATCGCTCGTCCCCGACCGCCACTCATAAGGAAGACAATCAATAAATAAATCATGCTCCGACTTCATCACATAACGGTTCACCATACGTGCATGCTACGGGAATCACAAACTTTAACACAGGCATTTATCAAATTCACAAATACTCAACTAGCATGACTCTAATATCACCATGCTCATATCTCAAAACAATTATCAAGCATCAATTTTTTTTCTTAGTATTCAACGCACTCAAAAGAAAGTTTTACAAATCTTGAATACCAAGCATATTATTATTAAGCAAATTACCATGCTATTAAGACTCTCAAAATAATCTAAGTGAATCATGAGAGATGAATAGTTTCTATAAAACAAATCCACCACCATGCTCTAAAATATATAAGTGAAGCACTAGAGCAAAACTATAAAACTCAAAAGATATAAGTGAAGCACTAGAGTAAAACTATAGAGCTCAAAAGATATAAGTGAAGCACATAGAGTATTCTATCAAATTCCAAATTATGTATGGCTCTCTCAAAAGGTGTGTACAGCAAGGATGATTGTGGTAGACTAACAAGAAAAGACTCAGATCATAAAAGACACTCCAAACAAAACACATATCATGTGGTGAATAAAAATATAGCTCCAAGTAAAGTTACCGATAGAAGTAGACGAAAGAGGGGATGCCTTCTGGGGCATCCCCGAGCTTTGGATTTTAGGTGTCCTTAGATTATATTGGGGGTGCCATGGGCATCCCCAAGATTAGGCTCTTGCCACTCCTTGTTCCATAATCCATCAAATCTTTACCCAAAACTTGAAAACTTCACAACACAAAACTTAAAGTAGAAAATCTCGTGAGCTCCGTTAGCGAAAGAAAACAAAAGACCACTTCAAGGTACTGTAATGAACTCATTATTTATTTATATTGATGTTAAACCTACTGTATTCCAACTTATATATGGTTTATAAACTATTTTACTAGCCATAGATTCATCAAAATAAGCAAACAACACACGAAAAACAGAATCTGTCAAAAACAGAACAGTCTGTAGTAATCTGTAGCTAGCGCAAGCTCTGCAACCCCAAAAATTCTAAAATAAATTGCTGGACGTGAGGAATTTATATATTAATCATCTGCAAAAATAATTAACTAAATATCACTCTCCATATAAAAATTACATCAGTTCTCGTGAGCGCTAAAGTTTCTGTTTTTTACAGCAAGTTCAACAAGACTTTCCCAAACTCTTCCCAACGGTTCAACTTGGCACAAACACTAATTAAACACAAAAAACACAACCAAAACAGAGGATAAATAATTTGTTTATTACTAAACAGGATCAAAAATCAAGGAATAAAAATAAAATTTGGTTGACTCCCAACAAGCACTATCGTTTAACGCCCCTAGCTAGGCATAACAAGTAAGAATAGATCTAGGTATTGCCATCTTTGGTAGGCAACCCAAAAGTGGCTCTCATGATAGATTCATATGGTAATTTTATTTTATTTCTAGGGAAGTGTTCCATGCCCTTTTTTTTAATGGAAATTGAAATCTAATATTCCCTTCCTTCATATCAATAATTGCACCAGCCGTTCTAAGGAAAGGTCTACCGAGAATAATAGGGCAAGAAGGGTTGCAATCTATATCAAGAACAATAAAATCTACGGGCACATAATTCCTATTTGTAACAATAAGAACATCATTAATTCTTCCCATAGGTTTCTTAATAGTGGAATCCGCAAGATCCAAGTTTAGAGAGCAATCATCAAAATCACGGAAATCTAGCAAATCACACAAAGTTTTTGGAATAGTAGAGACACTAGCACCCAAATCACACAAAGCATAAAACTCATAATATTTAATTTTAATTTTAATAGTAGGTTCCCACTCATCATAAAGTTTTCTAGGGATAGAAACTTTCAACTCAAGTTTTTCTTCATAAGATTGCATCAAGGCATCAATGATATGTTCGGTAAAGGCTTTATTTTGACTATAAGCATGAGGAGAATTTAGCACGGATTGCAACAAGGAAATACAATCAATTAAAGAGCAATTTTCATAATTAAATTCCTTGAAATCCAATATAGTGGGTTTAGCATCATCTAGGGTTTTATTTCTTTTAATCCCACTTTTATCAATTTCATCATCAAGATCTAAATACTCCAAATTTTTAGAACGCCTTATAGGTAAAGGTGGATCATATTCAGTCCCATCATTATCAATATTAATATTGCAAAACAAAGATTTAATATGGGACACATCAATAACTTTTAGATCTTCATCTTTATTTTCATAGGAATTGGAAGAACACGCTTTAATAAAGGCATCTTTCATAGCACGCATCCTAGCGGTTCTTTCCTTTCACTCATCAATGGAAATTCTCATGGCTTTGAGAGACTCATTGATATCATGCTTAGGAGGAATAGATCTAAGATTTAAAGAATCAACATCAAGAGAAATTCTATCAATGTTCCTAGCCAAATCATCAATCTTAAGCAATTTTTCTTCAATCATAGCATTAGAATTCTTTTGCGAAGAAATAAATTCTTTAATATTAGATTCAAAATCAGAGGGCATCTTATTATAATTTCCATAAGAATTGTTGTAGGAATTACCATAATTATTAGAGGGATTACTAGGATAAGGCCTAGATTTGAAATTTCCTATATACGCGTTGTTACCAAAATTATTCCTACCAACAAAATTCACATCCATAGATTCATTATTATTCTCAATCAAAGTAGACAAAGGAATATCATTAGGATCAGATGAAACACTCTTAGTAGCAAATAATTTCATAAGTTCATCCATCTTTCCACTCAAAGCATTAATTTCTTCTATCACATGCACTTCTTTATTAGTGGATCTTTCAGTGTGCCATTGAGAATAATTAACCATAACATTATCTCGGAGTTTAGTAGCATCTTCTAAAGTGATTTCCATAAAAGTGCCTCCTGCGGCCGAATCTAAAAGATTTCTAGAAGCAAAATTCAATCCGGCATAAAATTTTGTATAATCATCCACAAATTCAAACCATGAGTAGGGCAATTACGTATCATTAATTTCATTCTCTCCCAAGCTTCTGCAACATGTTCATGATCAAGTTGCTTAAAATTCATAATATCGTTTCTAAGAGAGTTGATCTTAGCAGGAGGATAATACTTAGAGATAAAAGCATCTTTGCACTTGTTCCATGAATCAATACTATTTTTAGGCAAAGATGAAAACCATGCTTTAGCACGATCTGTCGGGTGGTAGGTGCGACATATGCCAACGGGTGGCTTATCATTGTGGGAGCCAGTAAAACATCGCCGGTGCCTGGAAACGGGATGAGGCGAAGACATGCACGCCGGCGAATCTTACCCAGCTTCGGGGCTCTCCGTGGAGATAACACCCCTATTGTTGCTCTGCGGGGTCTCCGCATGATCACTAGATGAACAAGTAGCTACACGATGCTCCTAGAGCTGTTTTGCGAGAGGAGGAAGAAGGGCACGACTTGCTTGCTTCTTCTCCTTGTGTGGTGTCTAGAACTAGCTGGGATCAACCCTTTGCATGGGTGCCCCAGGGGGTTTATATAGGCCTACCCCCCGGGGGTACAATGGTAATATGGCTGGGCGCGGGGCCCAGCCGTCTGTGACTACGCTCGCCGGCTTCTGCGCCGGCTGCTAGGGCCCGCCGACTGGTGGGTCCCGCCGGCTGTCGGCCCCTCGGTCGACAGGAAGACCCCACTGTCCAGGACCTTGTCGGCGGCTGGTTACTGTTGCTCAATCTTCATGACGTGGGCTTCGTCGAGGTAGGCGTGGCTATAGTGCCGCCGTCCGGCGGGCGATTGCTGTAGCCTCACCACGTCTTGTCTCCTTAATGGGGCGTCTCCTTCAAGGGAGACGGCAAGCCGGCTGCGGGGAGCCGGCTCTGTCTTGGGCCGACTGGGGAAGGCGTGGCCGCCTTCGGGTGTCTCTCTGCCCGAAGGGGCCCACCGCCCGTGGGCCATACTGGTAGTCCATCGTGGATGACATCAGGGTCATCATGGCAACAGTGCTGCGCCGGACGGGTCATGGCAACCCGTACGGCGCACTGTGCCGGTCGTGCTCCGGGATTCGGGGGTGGCAGGCTTCACTGTAGCCACGCCCCGTCACATCGCCGTTAGGTGGATGCAAAGTTTGAGGGTACGGTCTCGACCACTTAGTGAGAGTCGGCTTCTTGGAGTCGGCCTTCTCGCGGCCGGCTTCTCGAAGCCGGCCCTCCCGTGGCTTTCTTCGCGAGGGCTAAAGTCTGGCCGCCTTCTGATAGCCGGCCTGGGTGACAGCCAGCAAGGGGAAGGCGGCCCCACGTCTTGGATTCTTGAGAGCCGGACGGGCTCGTAAATTTTTCAGAAGGGCCAGGGGAAGCCGGCTAGGCTACCCATGGCTATTTACTTCGACACGATTTCTAAGCGAAAAAGGAAATAGCTTCAATTTAACAATATCATTATCGACATCTTTATTCTTTTGCATGTCACACAAATCAAGGAAGCTATTAAGATGGGTAGCGGCATCTTCACTAGGAAGGCCGGAAAACGGATCTTTCATGACAAGATTCAGCAAATCCGCATTAATTTCACAAGATTCAGCATCGGTAAGAGGAGCAATCCGAGTGCTAAGGAAATCATTATTGTTGGTATTGGTGAAGTCACACAATTAGGTATTATCTTGAGACATCGCGACAAACAAGCAATCCAACACACGAGCAAACAAAAGGCAAATGGGCAAAAAGAGGCAAATAGAGAAAGAGAGGGAGGATAGAGAGAGAGGGCGAATAAAACGGCAAGGGTGAAGTGGGGGAGAGGAAAACGAGAGGCAAATGGCAAATAATGTAATGCGGGAGATAGGGATTGTGATGGGTACTTGGTATATTGACTTTTGCGTAGACTCCCCGGCAATGGCGCTAGAAATTCTTCTTGCTACCTCTTGAGCACTACATTGGATTTCCCCGAAGAGGAGAGGATAATGCAGCAAAGTAGCGTAAGTATTTCCCTCAGTTTTTGAGAACCAAGGTATCAATCCAGTAGGAGGCTACACGCGAGTCCCTCGTACCTACACAAAAACAATAGCTCAACGCAACCAACGCGCTTAGGGGTTGTCAATCCCTTCACGGTCACTTACGAAAGTGAGATTTGATAGAGATGATAAATAATAGTTTTGGTATAGAGATGCAAAGTAAAAAGTAAAAGGGCAAAGTAAAAAGAAAAGCAATAATAAAGTGATGGAGATTGATATGATGAAAAAGAGACCCTGGGGCCATAGGTTTCCACTAGTAGAAAACAGGGCTATGGTCCAGGCCGGCTCGGCCCATTAGTCCCGGTTCAGTCTAGAACCGGGACTAATGTGGGCATTGGTCCCGGTTCGTGCGGCTAAGGCATTAGTCCCGGTTCACTCGGGCCCTTTAGTCCCGGTTTAAGACATTAACCGGGACTAAAGGGTGCGATGACCTTTAGTCCCGGTTCGTGCCTCAAACCGGGACTAAAGATTAGACCTTTAGTCCCGGTTTGAGGCACGAACCAGGACTAATGGGGTTGAGACCTTTAGTCCCGGTTCGTGCCACGAACCGGTACTAAAGGTCCCATTTTCAAACTCTACCCCCCCCCCATGGATCGCCTTTTCAGTTTTAAAAAAAATAAAAGAAAATAATGGAAATGTCAAAAAAATAAAAGAAAATAAGTTTCTCATGTGATATGTGGTCTAGTTGTTGGGAAAATTTGCAAATGTGAATTTTGACTTTATTTGCAAAATCTCTCTGAAATTTGTAAAAATGGGCATAACTTTTGCATACTAACTCGGATGAAAAAGTTTTTTATATGAAAAATAATCTACTCGAAAAGTTACATCCAAATTTAACGGGGGAGACCTTGTTAAACATTTTAAAAATCCTCAAAAACCTAATAGAAAAAAGTTACGGGGCTTTTAAGATCTAGAGGCAAAAAAATTCAAAAATATTCAAACAGTGGGCAAACTGTGGTCAAACAATGGTCAAACTAATTATTCTAGAATATTAGTGTTACTAAATAATTATTTTAGTTATTTCAATTTTGGTCAAATCTGGTCAAACTGTGGTCAAACTGTGGTCAAACAATGGTCAAACTAATTATTCAAGAAATATTAGTGTTACTAAATAATTATTGTTTTTTAAAACAATAGTTTCAAACTCAAACAGTGAAATGTGTCACTTCATGCTCAAGCAAAATTCCTGAAGGTTAATAGGATTGACATCTTACTACTGTCAGGAAAACAACAAGTGCAGACTTGGAGCGAGGGAGAATAGAACCCGGAAGTTAAGCGTGCTCAGGCTGGGGGAGTGGGAGGATGGGTGACCGTTCGGGAAGTTAGATGATTTGGAATGATGAGGGGTGATTAGAGGATAAATTGAGAAGTGACGAGGGGTGGTGATTACAGACTAGAGGTTAAAATAATTCAGAAGTTTGAAAAAAAAATTCAAAAAAAAATTTCAAATTTTTTTTCAAAAAAAAATCAAAAAATTTCCTTTAGTCCCGGTTGGTGTTACCAACCGGGACTAAAGGTGGAGCTCCACGTGGCCGAGCCCTTTAGTCCCGGTTCTGGATTGAACCGGGACTAAAGGGTCAGGGCATTAGTACCGACACTTTAGTCCCGGTTCAGGAACCGGGACTAAAGGCCCTTACGAACCGGGACTATAGGCCCTTTTTCTACCAGTGTTCACTAGTGGCTTCTCTCAAGAGCATACTATTCTACGGTGGGTGAACAAATTACTGTTGAGGAATTGACAGAATTGAGCATAGTTATGAGAATATCTAGGTATGACCATGTATATAGGCATCACGTCCGAGACAAGTAGACCGACTCCTGCCTGCATCTACTTCTATTACTCCACTCATCGACCGCTATCCGGCATGCATCTAGAGTATTAAGTTAAAAACAGAGTAACGCCTTAAGCAAGATGACATGATGTAGAGGGATAGTTTCATGCAATATGATAAAAACCCCATCTTGTTATCCTCGATGGCAACAATACAATACGTGCCTTGCTGCCCCTTCTGTCACTGGGAAAGGACACCGCAAGATCGAACCCAAAGCTAAGCACTTCTCCCATGGCAAGAAAAACCAATCTAGTAGGCCAAACCAAACTGATAATTCGAAGAGACTTGCAAAGATAACCAATCATACATAAAAGAATTCAGAGAAGATTCAAATATTATTCATAGATAGACTGGATCATAAACCCACAATTCATCGGTCTCAACAAACACATCGCAAAAAGAAGATTACATCGAATAGATCTCCACGAGAGAGGGGGAGAACATTGTATTGAGATCCAAAAAGAGAGAAGAAGCCATCTAGCTACTAACTATGGACCCGTAGGTCTGAAGTAAACTACTCAAATTTCATCGGAGGGGCTTGGATGATGATGTAGAAGCCCTCCATGATCCATGCCCCCTCCGACGGAGCTCCGGAACAGGCCCCAATATGGGATCTCGTGGATACAAAAAGTTACAGCGGTGGAATTAGGTTTTTGGCTCCGTACCTGATCGTTTGGGGGTACGTAGGTATATATAGGAGGAAGGAGTACGTCGGTGGAGCTTCGAGGGGCCCACGAGGCAGGGGGCGCGCCCTAGGGGGGCGCCCTCCACCCTCATGACCGCCTCGTGGCTTTCTTGACGGAGGGTCCAAGTCTCCTTGGTCTTATCTGATGAGAAAATCGTGTTCCCAAAGGTTTCATTCTGTTTGGATTCCGTTTGATATTCTGTTTCTCCGAAACACTAAAATAGGCAAAAAAACAGCAATTCTGGGCTGGACCTCCGGTTAATAGGTTAGTCCCAAAAATAATATAAAAGTGGAAAATAAAGCCCAATATAGTCCAAAACAGTAGGTAATATAGCATGGAGCAATCAAAAATTATAGACACATTGGAGACGTATCAATGTATTACAGAACGAGTAAAGAGACTTGCCGGTAACGAGATTAAACTAGGTATTAAGATACCGACGATAGAATCTCGGGCAAGTAACATACCGATGACAAAGGGAACAACGCATGTTGCTATGTGGTCTGACCGTTAAAGATCTTCGTAGAATATGTAGGAGCCAATATGGGCATCCCGGTCCCGCTATTGGTTATTGACCAGGGAGGTGTCTCGGTCATGTCTACATAGTTCTCGAACCCGTAGGGTCCGCATGCTTAACGTTCATTGACGATATAGTATTATATGAGTTATGTATCTTGGTGACGAATGTTGTTCGGAGTCCTGGATGAGATCGCGGACATGACGAGGAACTCCGGAATGGTCCGGAGATAAAGTTTGATATATGGGATAATAGTGTTTATTCACCGGAAGGGGTTCCGGATGTTTTCCGAAATGTTTGGGTACGAGAACACTTCATTTGGGCCAAAGGGGAAAGCCCACAAGGTTTTTGGAAAGTGCAAAAGGAAGTTTTGCAGAGTCCAGGGGCCAGATGCCAGGGTCCCTGGTGTCTGGGTCCAGACGCCGGGAACCGTGGCATCTGGGCTTGGAGTCCGAGAAGGACTCTTGCTTTTCGGGTGAAACCGACTTTGTGGAGACTTTTACTCCAAGTTTCGACCCCAAGGCTCAATATATAAATAGAGGGGTAGGGCTAGCACCCAGGACACATCAAGAAACACCAAGCCGTGTGCCGGCTACCCCGTCCCCTCTAGTTTATCCTCGGTCATAGTTTTCATAGTGCTTAGGCGAAGCCCTGCGGAGATTGTTATTCACCAACACCATCACCACGCTGTCGTGCTGCCGGAACTCATCTACTACTTCGCCCCTCTTACTGGATTGAGAAGGCAAGGACGTCACTGAGCCAAACGTGTGTAGAACTTGGAGGTGTCGTGCTTTCGGTACTTGGATCGGTCGGATCGTGAAGACGTACGACTACATCAACCGCGTTGATATAACGCTTCCGCTTTCGGTCTACGAGGGTACGTAGACATACTCTCCCCTCTCATTGCTATGCATCACCATGATCCTGTGTGTGAGTAGGAAATTTTTTGAAATTACTATGTTCCCCAATAGTTTGGCCCACATGCAAAGCAATGGTGATTGTCCTCTCGCACCCACTTAAGCGGTTATCAGCGATATCGATACTTTCCATCTGTGGGCCCGCTTGGTCCATCACTACTTTGCCTGACAACAGGAGAGGTTAATTTTACTTAGGAGGGGATTTTTCTTACAATGATCTAATAAAGATGATCATCAGACTTTTATTTTTCTTACAACTCAACAATTACAACTCGATACTTAGAACAGAATATGACTCTATATGAATGCCTCCGGCGGTGTACCGGGATATGCAATGAATCAAGAGTGACATGTATGAAAGAATTATGAATGGTGGCTTTGCCACAAATACGATGTCAACTACATGATCATGCTAGCAATATGACAATGATGGAGCATGTCATAATGAACGGAACGGTGGAAAGTTGCATGGAAATATATCTCGGAATGGCTATGGAAATGCCATGATATGTAGGTATGGTGGCTGTTTTGAGGAAGGTACTTGGTGGGTGTATGATACCGGCGAAAAGTGAGCGGTATTAGAGAGGCTAGCAATGGTGGAAGGAAGGAAAGTGCGTATAATCCATGGACTCAACATTAGTCATAAAGAACTCATATACTTATTGCAAAAATCTAGAAGTTATCAAAGCAAAATATTACGCGCATGCTCCTAGGGGGATAAATTGGTAGGAAAAGACCATCGCTCGTCCCCGACCGCCACTCATAAGGAAGGCAATCAATAAATAAATCATGCTCCGACTTCATCACATAACGGTTCACCATACATGCATGCTACGGGAATCACAAACTTTAACACAAGCATTTCTCAAATTCACAACAACTCAACTAGCATGACTCTAATATCACCATCCTCATATCTCAAAACAATAATCAAGCATCAATTTTTTTCTTAGTATTCAACACACTCAAAAGAAAGTTTTACAAATCTTGAATACTAAGCATATTATTATTAAGCAAATTACCATGCTATTAAGACTCTCAAAATAATCTAAGTGAAGCATGAGAGATCAATAGTTTCTATAAAAAAATCCACCACCGTGCTCTAAAAGATATAAGTGAAGCACTAGAGCAAAACTATAAAACTCAAAAGATATAAGTGAAGCACTAGAGTAAAACTATAGAGCTCAAAAGATATAAGTGAAGCACTAGAGTAAAACTATAGAGCTCAAAAGATATAAGTATTCTATCAAATTCCAAATTATGTATGGCTCTCTCAAAAGGTGTGTACAGAAAGGATGATTGTGGTAGACTAAGAAGCAAAGACTCAAATCATAAAAGACACTCCTAGCAAAACACATATCATGTGGTGAATAAAAATATAGCTCCAAGTAAAGTTACCGATAGAAGTAGACGAAAGAGGGGATGCCTTCCGGGGCATCCCCAAGCTTTGGCTTTTAGGTGTCCTTATATTATCTTGGGGGTGCCATGGGAATCCCCAAGCTTAGGCTCTTGCCACTCCTTGTTCCATAATCCATCAAATCTTTACCCAAAACTTGAAAACTTCACAACACACAACTTAAAGTAGAAAATCTCGTGAGCTCCGTTAGCGAAAGAAAACAAAACACCACTTCAAGGTACTGTAATGAATTCATTATTTATTTATATTGGTGTTAACCTACTGTATTCCAAATTCTCTATGGTTTATAAAATATTTTACTAGCCATAGATTCATCAAAATAAGCAAACAACGCACGAAATACAGAATCTGTCAAAAACAGAATAGTCTGTAGTAATCTGTAGCTCGCGCAAGATCTGGAACCCCAAAAATTCTAAAATAAACTGCTGGACGTGAGGAATTTATATATTAATCATATTCAAAAAGAATTAACTAAATATCACTCTCCAAATAAAAATTACAGTAGTTATCGTGAGCACTAAAGTTTCTGTTTTTTACAGCAAGTTCAACAAGACTTTCCCCAAGTCTTCCCAAAGGTTCTACTTGGCACAAACACTAATTAAACACAAAAAACACAACCAAAACAGAGGCTAAATAATTTATTTATTACTGAACAGGAGCAAAAAGCAAGGAATAAAAATAAAATTGGGTTGCCTCCCAACAAGCGCTATTGTTTAACGCCCCTAGCTTGGCATAACAAGCAAGAATAGATCTAGGTATTGCCATCTTTGGTAGGCAACCCATAAGTGGATCTCATGATAGATTCATATGGTAATTTTATTTTCTTTCTAGGGAAGTGTTCCATGCCCTTTTTTTAATGGAAATTGAAATCTAATATTCCCTTCCTTCATATCAATAATTGCACCAACTGTTCTAAGGAAAGGTCTACCGAGAATAATAGGGCAAGAAGGATTGCAATCTATATCAAGAACGATAAAATCTACGGGAACATAATTCCTATTTGTAACAATAAAAACATCATTAATTCTTCCCATAGGTTTCTTAATAGTGGAATCCGCAAGATGCAAGTTTAGAGAGCAATCATCAAAATCACGGAAATCTAGCAAATCACACAAAGTTTTGGGAATAGTAGAGACACTAGCAACCAAATCACACAAAGAATAAAACTCATAATCTTTAATTTTAATTTTAATAGTAGGTTCCCACTCATCATAAAGTTTTCTAGGGATAGAAACTTTCAACTCAAGTTTTTCTTCATAAGATTGCATCAAGGCATCAACGATATGTTCGGTAAAGGCTTTATTTTGACTATAAGCATGAGGAGAATATAGCACGGATTCCAACAAGGAAATAAAATCAATTAAAGATCAATTTTCATAATTAAATTCCTTGAAATCCAATATAGTGGGTTTAGCATCATCTAGTGTTTTATTTCTTTTAATCCCACTTTTATCAATTTCATCATCAAGATCTAAATACTCCAAATTTTTAGAACGCCTTCTAGGTAAAGGTGGATCATATTCAGTCCCATCATTATCAAGATTAAAATTGCAAAACAAAGATTTAATAGGGGACACATCAATAACTTTTAGATCTTCATCTTTATTTTCATAGGAATTGGAAGAACACGCTTTAATAAAGGCATCTTTCATAGCACGCATCCTAGTGGTTCTTTCCTTGCACTCATCAATTGGAAATTCTCATGGATTTGAGAGACTCATTGATATCATGCTTAGGAGGAATAGATCTAAGCTTTAAATAATCAACATCAAGAGAAATTCTATGAATATTCCTAGCCAAATCATCAATCCTAAGCAATTTTTCTTCAATAATAGCATTAAAATTCTTTTGCGAAGAAATAAATTCTTTAATATTAGATTCAAAATCAGAGGGCATCTTATTATAATTTCCATAAGAATTGTTGTAGGAATTACCATAATTATTAGAGGGATTACTAGGATAAGGCCTAGAGTTGAAATTTCCTCTATACGCGTTGTTACCAAAGTTATTACTACCAACAAAATTCACATCCATAGATTCATTATTATGCTCAATCAAAGTAGACAAAGGCATATCATGAGGGTCAGATGAAACACTCTTAGTAGCAAATAATTTCATAAGTTCATCCATCTTTCCATTCAAAACATTAATTTCTTCTATCGCATGCATTTTTTTATTAGTGGATCTTTCAGTGTGCCATTGATAATAATTAACCATAATATTATCTAGGAGTTTAGTAGCATCAACTAAAGTGATTTCCATAAAAGTGCCTCCCGCGGACGAATCTAAAAGATTTCTAGAAGCAAATTTCAATCCGGCATAAAATTTTTGTATAATCATCCACAAATTCAAACCATGAGTAGGGCAATTACGTATCATTAATTTCATTCTCTCCCAAGCTTCTGCAACATGTTCATGATCAAGTTGCTTAAAATTCATAATATAATTTCTAAGAGAGATGATCTTAGCGGGAGGAAAATACTTAGAGATAAAAGCATCTTTGCACTTGTTACATGAATCAATACAATTTTTAGGCAAAGATGAAAACCAAGCTTTAGCACGATCTCTAAGCGAAAAAGGAAATAGCTTCAATTTAGCAACATCATTATCGACATCTTTCTTCTTTTGCATGTCACACAAATCAAGGAAGTTATTAAGATGGGTGGCGGCATCTTCACTAGGAAGGCCGGAAAACGGATCTTTCATGACAAGATTCAGCAAAGCAGCATTAACTTCACAAGATTCAGCATCGGTAAGAGGAGCAATCGGAGTGCTAAGGAAATCATTATTGTTGGTATTGGTGAAGTCACACAATTTGGTATTATCTTGAGCCATCGCGACAAACAAGCAATCCAACACACGAGCAAACAAAAGGCAAACGAGCAAAAAGAGGCAAATAGAGAAAGAGAGGGAGGATAGGGAGAGAGGGTGAATAAAACGGCAAGGGTGAAGTGGGGGAGAGGAAAACGAGAGCAAACGGCAAATAATGTAATGCGGGAGATAGGGATTGTGATGGGTACTTGGTATATTGACTTTTGCGCAGACTCCCCGGAAACGACGCCAGAAATTCTTCTTGCTACCTCTTGAGCACTACGTTGGATTTTCCCGAAGAGGAGAGGATGATGCAGCAAAGTAGCGTGAGTATTTCCCTCAGTTTTTGAGAACCAAGGTATCAATCCAGTAAGAGGCTACGCGCGAGTCCCTCGTACCTACACAAAAACAATAGCTCAACGCAACCAACGCGCTTAGGGGTTGTCAATCCCTTCACGGTCACTTACGAAAGTGAGATCTGATAGAGATGATAAATAATATTTTTGGTATTTTTGGTATAGAGATGCAAAGTAAAAATTAAAAGGGCAAAGTAAAAAGCAAAGCAATAATAAAGTGATGGAGATTGATATGATGAAAAAGAGACCCGGGGGCCATAGGTTTCACTAGTTGCTTCTCTCAAGAGCATAAGTATTCTACGGTGGGTGAACAAATTACTGTTGAGCAATTGACAGAATTGAGCATAGTTATGAGAATATCTAGGTATGATCATGTATATAGGCATCACGTCCGAGAGAAGTAGACCGTCTCCTGCTTGCATCGACTACTATTACTCCACTCATCGACCGCTATCCAACATGCATCTAGAATATTAAGTTAAAAACAGAGTAACGCCTTAACACTACAAAAAGAATACACTTCCGTGATGATACATGTTTGTCACAGTAGGTCGCGTTTTCTGTCATGCATGTACATCCATGACAAATTTATGACAAAATCAAGATAGTCATACTTGTGATGTCGTAGAAGTGTTCCATGACATTGCCAAAATTATCATCACGGAAGTGTCCACTTCCATGACGATAAATCGCGCATCACAGAAGTGCTTTCGTCAAGGGTGGCCGACATGTGGCATCCACCGTAACGGAACGCCGTTAAGCTATCGAGTCGGATTTTGGATCCAATAACTTGTTAACAGCCACGACCAATGCCGATTTTCCACGTGTAAAATTCTCATTGGCTGACGGATCCACGCGTCAGCTCCGCGTTGGCACAGGTGTCACTCATCCAAAGGTCGAGATGGGCCTATGATATGTTGACACGTGGACCGGACCAAAAGTGGCCCACAAAGATTAAATGGGCCGGCCCAACCAAAGGCCCATAAGATTTAGCGGACCATAATGGGCCGGCCCAGCTAAAGGCCCACAAAATTTAGCGGACCATAATGGGTCGGCCCAGCTAAAGGCCCACACGATTTTGCAGACCATAATGGGCTGGCCTAGCTAAAGGCCCACAAGATTTTGCGGACCACAATGGGCCGGCCCAGCTAAAGGCCCACTAGATTCTGCCAACCATAATGGGTCGGCCTAGCTAAAGGCCCAACATTCTCTATCAAATCGGCCCGTCAACGGCCTGTCCTAAACTTGTCATCAACGCGGCCCATGGTCACTTCTGGCCCGTTAACAGTCCGCTAAGTAATTGGGCCGAATTACGGCCCGGTGTATTTCCGGCCTGTTAAAGGTCCGGCTTCATTTGGGCCCATTTACAGGCCATCAAAACTTTCGGCCCATAAACGACCATGAAGGATTTGGGTCATATTCGGCCATGTCTGACATTCGGCCTGTTAGAGGCCCACTATAGCTTTGGGCCACTTTCGGCCTATTGTCATTTTCGGCTTGTTAACGCCAGACGTAAACCATGGGCCATATGTGGCCCAACATCATATCGGGTCCAATAACGGCCCATATAAAAATGACAATAATCTAGCCCGACCGAAGTTCCGGCCTGTTAAAGGCCCGTGTATTAGGTCGACGCATTTACGACCCATCTGAATTTCGGCCTGTTAAAGTCCAGTGGGTTATTTGGCACAATCAGGGCCCAATCTCACTTTTGGTCTATTAAAGGCCCATGTATTTTATGGTCTCGAGATATTTACACCTGTAAATGGCCTATTTTTACTGAGGGCCCAAATTATGTTTAGGCCTGTTAAAGGCCCACTATGGGCACAGGCCTACCAGAAAAATATGAAAGCTTATGCTGATTTAGGCCCAGATATTTTTAGTGCGCTACATGCCAATTTCGGCCCGTAATCGTTTTTAGCCCAATTGGAATGGCCCCGACGAGTGTTGGCATGTTGGGATCCTACGAAGGTTTCAGCCGAATACATTACTAAGATAAACCTACACTATACAAAAATAGCGTCGTAATTACTGCAGCCTGAGGCAGCATCATAAATGTTGTATCACAACAAAATAAATTCCAACCATACAACAAAAGGCCTGTTGGCATAAAGTTTACAGTCCTTCCAAATAAAAGCACCATCAGATGTATAGAAGCACAGATCATTTGACCTGAGTGCTAATGTTTCAGGCTGTAGAATCTGATGGAGCAGCACGATCTCCACCTTTTTTCCACCATTGCTCTTGAACAACGAAGTGAATGTCTGATAGTCTGGTTTCAAAACCATTCATATCTTGATGACATTTCTCAACCACTATTCTTGTTTCCGAAACAACGTCCATTAGGGATTGGACTTGTGTCTGGAGCACAGATATATCACTCTGTCTAGTAGGAAGATTTTGTTCAGTAGGCGATTTGGACGAGGTTACCTTGACAACCAACCCAGAATTACGCAGGAAGGTGCTTTTTGCACTATTAGTGGAGAGATACTGACGCACTACAGCAAGAGGCACTACAAAACAAAATACACTTCCTTGATGATACGTGTTTGTCACAATAGGTCGCTTTTTTTGTCATGCATGTACATCCATGACAAATTTATGACAGAATCAAGATAGTCATACCTGTGCTGTCGTAGAAGTTTTCCATGACATTACCAAAATTATCATCACGGAAGTGTCCACTTCCATGACAATAAATCACGCGTCATAGAAGTGCTTTCGTCAAGGGTTACCGACACGTGGCATCCACCATAACGGAACGCCGTTAAGCTATCGGGTCGGGTTTTGGATCCGATAACCCATTAACAGCCACGACCAATGGGGATTTTCCACGTGTAAAATCATCATTGGCTGGAGGAGACACGTGTCAACTCATCCAATGGGCGAGACGCGCCTATGATATGTTGACACATGGACCGGCGCATCAAGTTTAAATGGGCCAGCCCAACTGAA
Organism: Triticum dicoccoides; assembly: GCF_002162155.2. Classification (NCBI taxonomy): domain Eukaryota; kingdom Viridiplantae; phylum Streptophyta; class Magnoliopsida; order Poales; family Poaceae; genus Triticum; species Triticum dicoccoides. The sequence continues at coordinate 148,935,209 of NC_041392.1, read as the reverse complement.
GGCCCACAAGATTTTGCGGACCATAATGGGCCGGCCCAGCTAAAGGCCCACGAGATTTTGTGGACCATAATGGGCTGGCCCAGCTAAAGGCCCACAAGATTTTGCAGGCCATAATTGGTCGGTCCAGGTAAAGGCCCATAAGATATTTGTGTGCCGTAATGGGCCGGCCCAGGTAAAGGCCCGCAAGATTCTTGCGGATCATAATGGGCCGGCCCAGCTAAAGGCCCACGAGATTTCGCCGACATTAATGGGCTGGCCCAGCTATAGGCCCACAAGATTTTGAGTACCCTAGTAGGCCGACCCATTAACTGCCTGCCATGTTTTGGGCCAAATGCCGGCCCATATTTGATCCGGTCCATTAATGGCCTGCCACGCTCCGGGCCTAATAGTGGCCCATATGAGATCCGGCCCGTTAAAGGCCTACCACGTTCTGGGCAAAATTACGGCCCAGATCAGGTCCGGCCCTTTAAGATGCTTTGGGCTCAAATATGGCCCATATCAGATTCGGCCCGTCAACTGAACACTATGCTTTTGGGCCCACTTGCTAAAGGCCCACTTAGTAATTCGGCCTGATATTAGTTTTGGCCTATTAAGGGCCCGTTTAACATTTCGGCCCTATATTAATTTCAGCCTGTTAAAAGCCCGTCATATAGTTGGGCCTAACTACGGCCCGGTTTGCATCCGGCCTGCTCGCAGCCGATATCTGATTGGGCCAAACAAGGACCGAGACAATTTTTCAGCATGTTAAAAGCCCGTGATTTGATTCGTACAATCATGGGCCGGGGTTCATTTCAGGATGCTGCCGGCTCATGAGCTGATCGGCACGTTTCAGGCCCAACCTACATCGTGATTGCATGACGGCCTGATTATGTACCGTAATTTTCCGGTTTGGCCGGTTTACTGCGAAGACAGGATATATATACACTAAAATAACTGCAGCATCATGAATAAGAAAAACCTAGACTATACAATAAAGAAATTACGACATATTACATCCACTGGGCATCAAAGTTCGCCACTATGATAATAAAGCACAAGCAGACAGCAGATTACATACACTGGGCATCAAAGATCGCCACCAATGCAAATAAACACGCCGACAAAATAATATACAAAACCGACAGCACTTCAATAGAGTTCAAGAAAGGTTAGCCCTGCTGGGGAGCTGCAGGGCAAGCAGCTTAGCAAGATGATGAGACTATGCTTGTTCAACACTTGTATCTTCCTCACTCTAAAAGATAAACAAGCAGACAGATGACAGGTTTTGCACATAAAAGTATCAGTGCTGACAATTCATCACATTTCTTACCGACGAATAAAGTGACACAGTTTAAATTTGCATTAACACAATATGGTATTGTTCAGGTCAAGACATGGCAGGAAATGACATTGTGAAAGAGTTGGCAGCTTCACGACACCACTGGATTACAGATCAAGAACTCATAAGTATCAATGGTTAGTGTGCTGTCAATTTATACCATTTTAGATTGGCAAACAAAGAGACGGTTTAAATAATAGTAGAATGATATGACATTGTTCATAGTTAAGACATTGCAGAATATGACATTGTGCTGTAGTGGGTAGGTTCACGACACCACTGGATTACAGATGAAGAACAGAAGCATACATGTAGTGCAAAAGAAGATCACTTGCTCTGTATAGTTTAATTTACATGGTATGAAGAAGGAACTTGGTTGTACAACTGAAAACTTAAATTGAGAAAGGATGAACTTTTGTTTATGAACTACATATAATAAACTTTAAACAAGCAATTTGATGCAAACATCAAAAATAAACGGCTGTTGCAGTCATGCCTAACCAAATATATACAACAAAGTTTGAAGGCTTGAGATGGACAAACTTACATTATTGGTGAAGGCAGGCTCTATAAAGGCCTTGTCCATGCTGATGGGGGGGGCAATTCAAGAAGTTTACCACAGAATCTTCTTCAAAAGCATTGCCTTTATTCTACATTTTGTTAAGAGTAAATATAGATGTGATAATATACGAAAATGGAGAATATTTAAGATAAGATGAAGAGTGATGCTACATAACCAAGTAGCTATAAATGTAAGTGCAGCGATACAGGCAAAAGGTACAGCCAAGAGCAATGCACAGCTAAAGTTCTTCAGTACCAACCTTATGGTAAGAGTAAATATAGATATGATGTGTAGAAAATGGAGGGCAACGGAAAATAAGCTGTAGAGTGATGGTACATGAACAACTACCTGTCATTATAAGTACACTGATAAAGGACAACAAGTACTTACAAGAGCAATGCAGAGCTAAAAAAACATTGGCATTGGATATATTCTACACTAATATAACCATTCATACAGATCAGATAATTTGGAGCGAACAATTGATAAGCAAGCTATCATGCATACTTCTGTCACATAATGAACTAGTATGTATGCAAGTACAGTGATACAAGACAACAGGTACTAACAAGAGCAAAGCAGCGGGCATCGTATTTGCGATATCCTGTCGTTCTTGTCAAACCGGAGTTCTTCTTCGAGCAGATTTCCTGCAAAAAAGATCCATAAGGCACATGCGGAAAAGTAGAAGTTCAAATTGTCATGTGATTTCATAGACAATACCTCATCCTGGGAACGAGACCAGTGCATAACAAGGTTTTTCCATTCAATGTCTTCTAAATTTAGCATAGGAGACTTCACCGGAAATTCATTTATAGACTTGCCATCAAAGTGTGATTTCCTCAGGTAACACCGATATTGCTGCAATGCTTCCTTGAAAAGCACAAGCAAGCTTTGCTCGTCATGACTATCCAGATTGACCCTCGCCTAGTTACAACAATGTAATGTAAATCATTGATGTGTTCAATCAGCAGAAAATAGGAAAATAATAACCATGAATAATAGCACTTACACATAAGTTGGACAGGAAGATGTGAAAATGGTGTTTGTCTTCACAATAATCTTCCCATGATGGGAATATATGCACGTAGTCCCTAACAACATTGAAAGAATTGTCTTTTAAACTGGGAATAAATGGAATGGGGTTCCAATCTGCAGGAATTGGCCGTCTCTGTAGTTGGGATAGGTCTTCGGCCGGTGGACTTGCTGCACTTTTTGCTGGAGTGGGATTTTTCTGTGGTACAGCTGGTGCTATGGCAAATGAAATTGGTATACCTTTTGCTGGAGTGCAGGTCCTGTGTGGTGGGGCTAGTGGTGTGGCCAGTGATGTATGGGTACAGTCTACTAGAGTCGGTCCTACATTTTGTGTCACTGGTTGTACAGCCAATATAAGTGGGGTGCTGTCTGATTTCTTTGGCACCACCACGTTTTTCAAGGACTTTGCTGGTGCTCCTTCAGGTTCAGCAATCACCCTCTTCCTTTTTGATGTCTGATGCACCAAAATAGCATTTGAGTGGGAAAACATGGTACGATGACAGATGGAATGTGTATTGATAATGGATGGCATGGCATCTCGACATATATGATGAGTAAACTAAGCAGATGGCGGTGCAACAAAGTAGAAGAAATGCAAGACAACATATGCAAGATACGCGCAATCAATAAAACCTTGCCAAATTAGAACAGGCACCTTGATGGGTGAACAGGACAGGCCATATGCCTTTGACTCCTAGAGGTTAGAATAGTCATTAGGATGATATTCTGAAGAAGAATCAACAAGTGGGGAGCGTATGAGTTTCATTGCTTCCAGAATGGCACTCAATGCCTTGGTGCCAATTTTGTTAGTCACTGTAGTGTTCCACAATATTCTTCTAATGCACGGATTCTGATATTCATTGTAATTGCGTATGATATCTGAGAACCATGAAAACATAAATAGTTGTGAGATTATCTTTGTAATGCAGATGATATTCTAATATAGGGGCGCCCCTGTAAACACTTGTGTGCTATCACTGGATTCTGATGAGAGAGCTCATGTGTGCTGTAATATGGTGCGTGCATTTATATAATCTGGCACAAATACACACAAAAATAAGCTCCAGAAGTAAGGATAGCGAACTCCGGTGAGCTCTGAAAAATCGACTGACCCAATTTTGAAATTTAGTCTACTGTGATTTAACTAGTGTGGAATATAAAAGGGGGAAACCATGAGCATTGCGAGTATGGTGTTGAGCGTGCCATGGCGGATCTGAAGGTGCAAACCGGACAAAGGCAACTTCGCAACCAAGACAAGAAATCAGAGTAAAGTTGTGGCGATCTATTTTCTTGCTGCGATAAATAAGTTGAGCAGATACGAAAGAGTACCGCCTCTGGTGCGGCGCCGTGTACGCATCTGCTGGGAATTTGACGGTGCTGCGGTAGCGATGGCTGTCGGCGGTGTGGAAGCAGATCTAGGAGGGTAGACGGTGGCGACGGGGCGCGGTGGACAAGACGGTCGTAGGAGCGGCGCCGCCAAGGTGGACGACGGCGGGGATGAAGCGAGAGGACGGGATGCAAGGATCCCGGTCCGAAGCCGTGGATGAGAGAGGTCGATCTCTCGTAATGGAAGGCGGCATCGGGGTATCAGCTCCGGCATGGTGGAGGAGGACGGCGGTGGATGGGGTGGCGGATGGAGGAGGGTGGGGTGGAGAGGGTGTTTTGGTGCCCACGGAGTACGAATGGGGAAAAGGGAGGTAGAGAGGAAGGGGGGAACCATGTATTCAGGGCGCGCTTGTCTCAAATGCAAGGAAATTTACAAACTTACCCCCCATTTCAAATTTCTACTACATCACAACAACACTAGTCGGTTGGGGATACGACGGTAATCTCGCATACACCGAATATTTGCCGACGAGAGTTTGTTTTTGGCGCCCATCGTGTATGAATATGAATCGGGGAGGGAGTCGATTTCGGCCGAGGACACACTATGTTTTGGCGCCCACCGTGTATGAATCCGGGTGAGAGGCGGTTACGTTACATTTGGGTGAAATTACAAACCTACCCCTATCGAAACCTATAGAAATCCAGCATATAGGCTTTGCGTGGCAGGGATAGGCACTAGTGATTTCCATCTCGCAGATTTTGGTTTCGGGCGGTTACTGCGACTTTCCCCGCTTCGTTCAAATTTTGCAGAGTGCACGTTTACCGTGCCAACTCAATTCGAATCCCGTTTGTATTCTATTTTTTCGGGCAGGATCCATTTTCAATTGGAATTACATTCTATATACATCATTTTTTATATATACTTTCAAAAGCACAACACCATTTATACATAAATATGGTTTACAAATGGCATGATCTCAGATTCATAAGGTTGTATCCATCAATTTGGATTTTCAAATATTTGAAACCACTTTATGTTGAAATCCAATGTATGCATTCCTCGCTGACTGTCTCCAATTAATGTGTGTTTCATGCGGGTTTTTTTACTTCTTAAACATGTATAATGTGTTTCACACACGCAACATATAGTGTAATCTCGTTTATACATTAATTGCATATAAACCATGCATTGTTTGTAATTGAAGAATCTATGGATCACCAATATTGATAAACTATATAACATTACACGTGTGCCCAAATTCAAATGAATATGCATGTTTGATACACCAATTTGCGTTATGATATTATCGATGTCGTGATCTCTAGTTTAAATATTTGAATCCCCTTTAATCCAGATATTCATCTCATATAGCTATCACTCATGCTTATATAGGACTATCTCTCTGGACCTATACGCGTTCATCGTCTCTCAGGTATCTCTCGTGCTACCTGTATGTCGACAATGATCTTTTATCTTTGTAACACACTGATGGTACTCTCTCCCTCGACCTTCATCACTCTATCTCTCTCTAAGTATATCTCGCTCCCTGCTATGTGTCTCTAACTATGATTCTCCATGTGGAATCTCTTTCTCTCACACAAACACAAAACTTTGTCTCCCGGGATCTCATTTCTCTCTACTATTCCCATGTGTGCCACTCGCACACCCCTCATACAGAGATGTCTTTCGCTCCTTAGATATGAGAACCTACGACTCTTCCTCTTCAATATCTCTTTCTCACACACAAACACAAACTCTGTCTCCCAGGGTCTCATATTTCTCCATTGTTCTCTTGTATGTCACTCACACACACCCTCTCTCCCTAGAGATATCTTGCGTTCCCTCATATGTCTCTCTAGCTATCACTCTCGTTGTGAAATATCTTTCTCTCTCATAGACACGAAACTCTGTCTCTCTGGATCTCATTTCTCTCTGATATCTGTTTGTATGTGACTCACACGCACCCTCTCTCTATCTCTCTCACACCCACACACATAACCCAGCCTTCTGATCCACTATACTCCTATCTCTAACGCACACTAGCTAGCATCTTTATCTTTCTATTTATCTGTTTCTCCATCAACCTTCTTTCTCGCCCTCACTCTTGATTCCTATCACGCACACTACATATGTTTCTCTCTACATGAAGTCAAGTGCCCTCTCACACACATATATAACTTCACCCTTTGAACCACCCGACGGTCATCTCCAACACCCAAACTAGCGGGTGTCCCTCTAGCTAGCATCTCCATCTCTGTATCTATCTGTAGTTTCTCCGTCAACATTTCTTTCTCGCACGGAGTCTTGCTTCCTATCACCCACACTATATATGTCTCTCCATACATATGCATTTATAGGTTGGTCTCTTTTACACAATCGTTGCGCCTCACTCCCTCTGCTCGCCATAGATGCATGCTCCAGCCCACGCCACTATCTCTTAAAGACAAAAACACATGCTCAATTGTCGGGACTTCTTCCATGTATTCTCACATGCATGCATCTTGTCATACCGATCCGTCTCTCCCATGTCGTTGATCTTATGACTTATGTCTTCTTTCTTTTATCTCGGTCATGCGCGCGCGCACACACACACATCCCACGTATACATGTATACCTCTCACACATGCACGTTCAAGGTCTCTATGTCTCCATACGTAGTTAATTACCCTCAATCCTAACGCCACATCGAATCGTTCTCCTCTTTTGTGCACATAACTTCCGCCTGGATGGGTAAAAAACACACACTCACACTTAACAATCTCCTTCTAGCTACCCCCCCTCCGCCTCTCACTCTTCCCCTATATCCCTGAAACCAATAAGACCATCCATTAGTTTAATTCCCGCCTACATGCACCATTGATATATAGTAGTCTTCCTCGGTGTCTCTCGAACAAACACGTTCTCTCGAAGTCGACTCCTCTCACGCGCACACACCTTCTCTTCCCTCTCTACGGGCATTTTCTCTCTCGCCCCCCATCGTTGGTGGCCTCTGCCATACACATCACCTCTCTATGATGAAAGCCATGGACACTTAAATTACATCCGCCACAAAGGACCTTGCCACACACACACACGCACCCCCCCCAACACACACACACTAAGACTCCATCTCTCTCTCTATCTCTCTCACACACACACACAAACACACACACACACACAAGCAC
>NC_041392.1:148907705-148927742 GCF_002162155.2 Triticum dicoccoides | reverse complement strand
CTCCATCTCTCTCCCTCTCTCTCACACACACACATAAACTAAGACTCCATCTCTCTCTCTCTCTCTCTCTCTCACACACACACCCCACACACACACTAAGACTCCATCTCACACACACATGCTCTAGGCGGAGCATTTGTTCCTACCACCCTTCATCCAACCTTACCCGTATGATGAACAATCAGCTTTATTTACTTGCATAACATGGACAAATTCCACTTTACTTTAGTAGTCAGCAAACTTATCATCTGTACCCTTATAAAAAACGAGTTGGTGGTGATGGTGTGCCTGCCATCTTGTAATACAGACCGTATGATCTATATCTGAGGATAGAAAGCAAACTATGATAATTTTACAAAAGATACCCGCACCTCTCTCCACATCATTATCTCCCGCAACCTCATTGCTCAGCAATTAAAAAAGGAATAAGTCTCTGGAACAATCTAGCTTGCATGGTGGCCGCTGCCGCCTGCCGGCGCCGTCCATCCCCATGCCTCCGCCCATTCCGACTACCAGTCACCACCACGCTCCACTCCTCCTCGCCTTATCTCTCATCTTTCATCTTTTTGATGACATTCTCGAGATACCAGTTTTCCAATAAAATTCTCGAGATATCATTAGTTTTTACACATGGGATTACTCCTGCATGGGTCAATCACAACAGGTGTTCTGTAAAAAAAATGCATATTGATGTTCCATGCAACGCACGAGAATCTTTCTTGTAATTATATAACGCAAATCACGAGCAGGAAGTGATTATTTTTTGACACAACCACGTTAACATGGCCACGTAAATCACTAGCTAAAGTAAATACCATTATACTTATATCCTGATGCAAAAGGTTGAGTACATGTCCAAAGAGTAGAGTCGCACACACGCACTCTGTCTCTCAGAATCTCTCTCACACACACACCAGTTACGTGACGCCCACTTAAGCAGACATACATGTTACAATTTGTGCACCCGCGGGTACACGTGATGCTGCGCATTTATTTAAGCCGGAAGACAAACCCAAACAGCAGCTGCATTCATTCCTCTCCCGCCGCCTCTTCTCTGGTCGCCGTCGCCCGGTAGCCATGGGCCGGCCGAAGGTAACAACATACGCCATACTCCCGTCGGAGCGACGCTTTAATATGGAAATTTTAGTGGCCATGCATGCATCTTTTTGTGCTAGCACTCCTATATAAGGGTTGACCGGTCGCTTCCCGCGGACGTGCGCGGGCGGTGGAAGAGGAAGGAGAAGGGAAGCGGGTTGTGGAGTAACGTTTTTTACCACAATTTCCTAGGAAACCGAGTGCAATAATTGAGTAGTTTTGCAAACTACCAGTACTACACCTGAAACGGTTCAAAATCTATACTCCCTTGCCAGCATGCGCTTCCTGCGTGAAACGGTCAGCGTCGCCCTGGAGCGTTAGTGCCACATTAATGCCCGACCAGAGCGGAGGCGACCTCTCACTGGTGCCGGCTTTGAAGTGGCGCGACGGCCGAGAGAGTGCCACTTCCCGGTGCACGCGACTACTCCGCATCGAGACTGGCCATAGGCCCTGTTTGGATCCATGGGTTAGAGTTAGTTTGAGCTAGTTGGGGCTCAAATAGCCCTAAACTATCTAAGCATGAGGGTTTAAATTGGAGCAAGTTGCACCGAACCCACCAAAAAAAACTATCCCACCCATGAGGGTTTAAACTGGAGATAGTTCTCATTGGGACCACTGAAAAATCACTTTTCTCTCTCCATGAAGTGCATTTATTGTCAATCTAACCCTGTCACCCAAACACCTCTTTGGCTACAGTTAGTACAGGGTTAGTCATGAGTTAGTCTAACCTCTAGCTAAGTTAGAGTATCAAACAGGAGCAGTATAGGACATGCAAGTTGCTCAAAGCATACAGGCAAATTCGTACGTGAAAGGATTTTTTTCTTTTTGAAAATGGAACGTGAAAGGAATTTTTTTAGAATGCTCTTGGCATGTTGCTAACATGTGATAGTTAACCAACCTCAATAGACGGCAGAAACGCCAGCCCACCGCACTTTGATAGAGACGAGGAGGGACAAGCGATACAGGCTGCTGGATTACTAGAGATAGGTGTCGCACGGAAGCCAAGAAATATGGTGATAGCGTGGGTTAGCCATGTACTAGTATGATGTAACTACACTTGGCTGCCGTGTTTTGTACTCTTCCAGTCCACTGTGGAGATGATTGGTTAATTTTATATCGCTGAATAATATTAAATATTATGAGTGCAGACGCTCCACCACGAGGTTCCTTGCTCCTTCTCGGTCGTCTGGAATCTATGTTCTTCCACTCTATTTTTTTACGTGAGCTTTGTTCATCCTTTTGCCAACACACGAGACATCTAGCATCATGGTGCACGTGTTATGCAAGGATCGTTCCATCTATATGAAGAACACGTGGGACTGGAACTACGAGACGAACATGTACCCAGGAGTGGACGTACGAACCTGAGTAATGTAGCGCAGTAAGTGAAGTAGAAAGGCACAAATCGTATGAACATGCGTGGAATATAGGGTGTGTTTGGTTGCGTTCTCGTCTCAGCATAGTTGTTCCCACTTCAGGCATGCTCAACTCAACACCCCTCTTCATGCATGCTCTCTTCATGCATGCTTCTAGTGTATTTTTGCTAAACTAGTGTGGACTCATGCACCCTCCATACACTCTACCAAACACCCAAAAGTAGGTCGAGAAGGGAACTCTTGGGCGGCATTTGTCTCTTACTACGTACTACCACTAAATGTTGTACGTGCAATGCATGGTGATGTTATGGAGTACGTGCCTAAGTACTCTACTACTACTATATTAGTTGCAGGCACATATTAACTTTTATATTGGTTTACGTGTATGCCCCGAGACCTTCCAACTAGACATGTCTTTGTCTCCATTTTTTGTGGAAAACGTGTCTTTGTCTCCAAGTCGAACTTTGTATCGTTCATACCACTAAGTACTACTACGTGCGGTCTCCGACCCATAAGTGGAAGAAGTAGAGACGCTCTACCATGCTATTTTTTTATGCTGGGCTCTACCACGCTGTTCATGTCCCACTCCTTTCGCTGACGTGTGGGACATCCAGCACGTGTCATGTTTGGCACCCTTCGTCGTAAGAGTTGAAACGCTAGCATTCATCAAAACTAAAAATTAATTATAAATCGGTAGTGATACTATTTTTCTTGCGAACCAATCAGCAGTGATACTATACCTCGATATCGGAAAGAATACTACTCCGTTCGCCAACATGTGGGACGTCGACCATCCTGGTCCACTTGCCATGCACGCAGAACTCCAAGGGAGTCACCTAGGTCATCGCGCCGCAGTAACAATGACTAATGAGCCGTCAAATCACAGGCCCACTTCCCACTTTGGAGTTGCTTGGACGAAGGAACCATCATGACTTCGTTGAATTCCGCTTCTTGAAGAAAACTACTGTAGCAGCAGTACTGCTAGCTACAGTAGTTACTACAACAGAGGCCTCCTTTCGTTCATAGGATAGGAATATGAAAATCATGGGAAGTGAGATGACATGCATCTCAATTCCTATAGAGAAAGAGATGCCATTTGATGCTTAGGATAGGAATTTTTCCATTTAGTCTAGGCTAATGTACTGGTAATTTTCTCTAAAAACTACAGTAGTAACTAGTAGTACTGGTACATGCTCGTACTCAGACACACACACACACACACACTAACTACTAGTACTACTACTTCTCACATGCTGGCCAGATGCCGTCGTTCTCCTTCCCGGCTTTGTCGGCGACACCCCACCGTGCTTGGATCTCCGCCGACCTCTCCGCAGCAGCGCGTGCGTCCTTTTCTTTCTTGCGGCGGCGGGCCTCTCTTTTCTTGAGTGCTTTCTGACTTTTCCGCTCCCTCTGTGCGGCTTTGGCCGCCTCTTGATCTACCGCCCATTCAGCGTTGGCATCTTCAAATTCCTCCCACATAGTTGTGAGGTCGCGAGCGGTGATGAACTCGGCACACGGGATGCCATCGCTTACCTACCATTTTGTGTGCGGTCGTGGGTGGCGAGGAACTCGGCGCGGCGGGATGCCATCGCTGCCTTACCGGTTAGTGTGCGGTGTGGTGGCATGAACGATGCTTGGTGAGAGCTCTGGGGTGGAGTGGCCAGACAACCGTATAGTGCATTGGTTTGTCAAGAGCTCAAGGACAGAAGACGAAGCAAATTTGGATTCCCCTTCACTCCTGGTCATTTATTACCGAGTAAAATGCATTGGTGGTCATCGAACTTGTCTTGGTAGCTCACTTTGATCATTGTATACAAGATATGGCGATTATACGGTCACTGGCTTAGCGTATAGCTCCGTATTTGTCTAGTTGACCAGTCAAACAGTCCGCATGCGCCTCATCAGCTCGTGTTCTTTATCTATCTACGTGGGCCTACCTGTCAATGGAGAAAGAAATACTGTAAAAACCAAAATTATGCTAGAGTCCGGACCGCTTCCGGAGCCCGCTCTCACCGCCTTGGCCCCTCAAGACGCCAGCTGCCCGCCGCATGCATGCATAGCAAGTAGTACTCCTTATGTGGAGGAGAGAGAGGCATTAACAAAGACAAGGAGTGGGCTCTGCAAGAGCCCGTCTCTACACGTGCTCCTAGGTATAAAAAAATAATTCTAAAAAAGGCATAAAAACAATTGTGTCTTAAAAAAAGAAAGGTAAAAAACATTCGAGAGGAAATAGATAGAGAGAAAGTGAGAAAAAGCTGTAACCTGGGCATTACATGAGGAAGGAGGGAGTGGTGCACATGCCAAGTTCATTGGGCTGCCGTGTTTCACAATCCTCTGTCGTAACAGTGGAGACAATAGCTTTCATCAAACATAAACAATGAATGCTCATTGCTCATCCTCTATATCGGAAAGAATACTTTGATTCGCCGACATGTGGGACGTCGACCATCCTGGTCCACCTGCCATGCATAAAATTATCCTGGTCTACCCCGGTCGTATCGCAGGCCCAACCTTTCCCACTGTAAGTTGTTCGGACGAAGGAACCATCATGACTTCGTTGAATTCCGCTTCTTCAAGAAAACTTACTGTACCCGCAATACTGCCACCACATGCGAAGACTGGACGGCACTGTACCACGTCATATCACTGAAACCCACTAGGCCAAACTACCCCGCCTAGGTCATCTATTTTGGAACGAAGGGAGTACGTCTCTACACTGCTATGATTTTGTGTTGCACTTCATATCACTGAAACCCACTAGGACAAACTAGACCGCCTAGGTCATCGATCGCTAAGCCTACAATTTTAGGAGCTAGGGCTATTGATCGATCGACGAGGGATAAGTATAAGCGTACCACGAGCTCATCAGCCCCAACGTTTCTCTTCGGTGAGTGTTTTGCAAGTACTATAGCTCGCACAGTAGCTAGCCTACTAACACCAAGAATCATCAAACAAGCCCTGCTGATATGATAAACAGTTCAAACTTACATCTAATCATGCCATATATTACATCAAAAGCTAGTGAGGATACATCTGTTTCCATAACTCGGAGAGGGTTCGCATGATTCACTATCAAACAAAAGTAGCAAGATCCGCCCACACAAGACAGTGCACTAGTCCTAAGATGGTTTGATAACACGCATCGTTTTGGTAATTAAACACAGGGCAATGCAAACTACCCTGAAGGATTAGTGCGACCAACTATTTCTTGTCATCGATCTCTCGGGCAATGACCACAGCACGGACAGCGGCATGGAAATCGATTTCTGGGGCGATGTCCGTAGGACTGACCGCGACATCGGAATCGATCTCTGGGGCGATGTCCACAGGATGGACAACGGCATCGGAATCGATCTCCGTGGCGATGCCAACAGGACGGGCCACGACATCGGAATCATCAAGGACGTCCACCGGCACCTGCACAACCCTAACATATTAGCAAGAACATTGCAAATAATCAAAAACCACAACTATGGTAATAAGCCATTATTTTTTACCTTGTGTAGCTCACTGGGGGATCTCATCCCTCCGGGGGCCATCTCCTCGTCCTCGATGGGGGCCATCACCTTGCCAGGGGAATACTGCTTCTCAACGGCGACTATCTCCTCAAACTCGGTCTTGAGCCTCACATAGGTGGCAATCAGAGTTCCTGGGGTAGGCACGGTGGGGCCATTGCTATTCTTCCAACTTTCTTTGAGGAGTTCGTCCGCCAACGTCCTCAACTCTTGGGCCAGTGCTTGTTTCTTGGAGTTCTTCGTCTCCATGGGTTGGCCTGCCAACATGGTCAACTCGTTGGTCGGTTCTCGCTTCCTGGAGATCGCTATCTCCAGTGGGTTGTTCGCCGGCAACTCTTTGCCTTGTGCTCCAGGATCCATCAATGAACTGACAAACAAAAAGCAATCGAAAGGAAACCACAATCGCAATGAAAACGGGAAAAGAATAGGATGTGAGAATTGGTCGGTGCTTCGCAAGAAGAAGATTCTTGGAATGAAAATATAGCAGCATAACTGATTCGCCCACCTTTCCTTCGTTGGTACAGAAGAAAAATGGCAGAAGTGAGTAGCCTGGAGTGAGGTTTTCTTCAAGAAAGGGAAGAAAGGGCTTGAACGAGCGTTCCAGTGAAATGATGGTTGCTTCGTCCAGTCCAACTTGGAGGCCACCTTACCACTGCTGGTAAAGGTGTGTGTTTTGTGATATGACGGGTAGCACCTCGCTGTGATTTGGTGGATGGCACGCAGGCCCGGATGCTTTGAAATGTCCCGCATGTAGATAGAGCGGCTAGTCATATACTCCCTCCTTTCCGGTTTATAGGGCTCAATTCAAAAATCTTACCAACCAAGGTAGATGGTGAGTGGTGGAATCCTTTTTTAATTTGCAAAAGCACCCAATTAATGCTCTTGTTTTCTCTAAAAATGTATGTTTACCAATGTATTAATTGCAATGCATGCATGCATAAAGTACATGCATTGGTCAATTTTCTCTTAATACCTGCATGCAATTATTTAATGCACCTTGGAATCTGAACTTGTGATGGGGAACAACCAAATTGAGCCTTATAAAATGAAAAAACTAAGATTTGGAGATAAGCCATATAAACTGGAAAGGAGGGAGTAGGAGTGCTCAATATTGTGCACCGCGACCAAGGCGGAGAGGAAAATGAGAGAACTACGTAATTAATGCATGAGTTTAATTAGGGTAGTTTTGTAAAGTACGAGATACATTTCTCCAATCGCAAAATGCCTTGGTTCATGAGATTTGAGCCCTATAAACTGGAAGGGAGGGAGTACTGCACACGGTGTAGTCTAGTCACTTGTTGAAATCTCTAGAAAGGCAAATACTCCTTTTCGGTTTACAGGGCTATACTACTCCCTCCGTCTAGCTGTGTAAGTCATCTTATGAAAACCAAATACGTAGTCCCAAAACACTTAGCGTGGTGCATTAACTTCTACCTTGTTTCTTGTTTCTTGACATATCAACCAATAAGAGATGAGAGGTGTGCATGCTTTTAATGACTTGCAATGGCTAGTTCATTGCATGCAATGCTATTAATTAGCAAATAAACATTGGTGACCCCAGGAGGAAACGGTGCGAAGCGCGTGGACCTATGTAGAATGAGTATCAACCAATGGATCATGGAGTTTAATTGTTAAACAATAGCAATTTTGTCTCATGCAAGAGCCTGGCTAGTACTCCAAGGAACCGCACCACACGAGCGTTTGCAACTACCACGTTCGGGTTGCGCTTGGCTCTTCGCCTCTTCGAGAAGACGAACAATGATGTTACTCCTACTTCTACAGTATCGAATCCACTGCTGCATGTCCGTCCACCTCGTGCGGGAGGGATAGCGTGTAGCGAAAGCTTCTTGTCGGTGTCAAAACCGGCGGATCTCGGGTAGGGGGTCCCGAACTATGCGTCTAGGCCGGATGGTAACAGGAGATAGGGGACACTTTGTTTTACCCAGGTTCGGGCCCTCTCGATGGAGGTAAAATCCTACTCCTGCTAGATTAATATTGATGATATATTAGAAGCTAGCCTATGGTATGATTGTTGTGTATGGAGTTGATTCTCTATGGACTACAACCCTCCGGTTTATATAGACACCGGATAGGGTTAGGGTTACACAGAGTCGGTTACAATGGTAGGAGATCTTGAATATCGCATCGCCAAGCTTGCCTTCCACGCCAAGGAAAGTCCCATCCGGACACGGGACGAAGTCTTCAATCTTGTATCTTCATAGTCCAGGAGTCCGGCTGAAGGTATAGTCCGGCTACCCGAACACCCCCTAACCCAGGACTCCCTCAGTAGCCCCTGAACCAGGCTTCAATGACGACGAGTCCGGCGTGCAAATTGTCTTCGGCATTGCAAGGCGGGTTCCTCCTCCAAGTCCTTCATAGAAGATTGTAATCACCAAGAGTAGTGTCCGGCTCTGTAAAATAAGTTTCCACATATTGCCATAGAGAGAATAATATTAACACAAATCAAATCTGCTGACGTATTCTGCAGTGCACCATCACACTACAGCCAAGTCCTTTACTCGAATCGTTTTTACTCTTCCACCTCAGCATGTTTTGCGAGGCGGTTTCCTTGGCACGTCTTGTCAAAGCAAAGATCGTGTACCCTTTTTACGGGATTCTCATCAATACGGACATGGGCAACCCAACCGCGCCATTTATAACGGTGCTCGGGAGATAAGCGAGTTTTACCAGGCTGGTGGGGACACGTAGTTGTGTCCACCCATATAAGGGGATAAGAATCCACCCTTTCACCTACTCCTTCTTCCTCCTTTGCCTATCCATTTTCCGCGCACTTGAGCTCCAGCGCCCAAGTCCGCACTTCCCAGCTCCAACGCTGGAATGCATCCGAGCTCCAACGCCGGACTATGTATCCGAGCTCCAACGCCGGACTGTATCCGAGGTGTCGTAAATCACCTTGGTTCAAAGAAGTTTTGAAGGAGTTTAGCCGAGCGTAATGCCGGAAATGCCCTCTATGGAGCCAGCCACTAGCGCCCGAGCTTTATGCCGGACTGCTTTCGAGGTGGTGCACCACCCTGACTATGGGCCGATTTTTTGTCAATATTTTTTATTGGTGCAATTTATTCTCTGCCAAGATATATAGCCAGTAGCCCTCAAGGTGTGTATCGGTCTAAAACCCGAGATGCACATGAAGGATGACATAAGACCGATGATCCCAGTAGGCGCTGAGACTCAGGTTGATTTGCAAAATCGGCCTGAGGATCAAGTCCAAGCTCGGCAGAATACTTTGGGACACTAAAAGCGGCGTGCTCAGTCCTCGAGACTCAGGTTGGGTGCGGCCGACCAACCTGAGGATCAAAATCTCCTCGGAAACTATATTGCACATAAAGTTTTCTGCATTGGACAAGCAATGCAATAGCCCCCGAGACACTGGTCGGGTGGCAACACCAGATCAGGGGATCGATGTGCCCCTTTAATATTTGTAAATAATAAGCCCGAAGCCCAGTTGCCCCCGAGCCTTAATGCGGGCACGGGTGGCCGAATTAAGGATCAATATCCATAATAAAATCACAAATTATGTGTAATGACTCTATGTATCCAAGTACTTTACGTCATTAATGCTCGGATCCGCATTGTACAAAACTTTGTTGACCGACCATCAGCTTCCACCTCCTCGGCCAGTAGCCGAGGAGTGTTTGTCCTACTTTATAAAGCCTTTATGAGGGCAAAGATTTGCAACAAACAAGGCAATCTGGCCATACGGTTTTATAAACAAAGGTACGCAGAGAGTTATATTATATTACTGTTTAACAGCAGAAATGTATTCCAAGGAAAACAGTCCCGCTATCGGTTCCTTTCTTTGGGTTGTCATGCTAAGCATGATCATGAAACCTCATCTCGAATGTAAGAGCAAAATATCAAGGATTTAGTTTGGGAGGCCAGTTAATAGCCCCCGGTAGTGTTCGGCGACAGTCGAGGTTAAGTCGTAAACACTTCGGCCAATGTTATGAATGGCCCGTCATAGTCATCGGATCGCTGACCAGTTTACGCTTATTGTGACAGTCAGTTTTCGGCTTTCTCCACTAACGTGCTTACCCATATGAGCTGGAAGTACAATCGCAGTGGTTCTCCCTTTGCACGCCTAGCCGAACAAAACGGAACGTAGGAAGGAAGTGCGGGAGCCGGGCAACCCAACTATTGACCGAAGACACAATTCGAAACCGATGCATATATAGCAATATCCGAGAATGTTTTTGCCGTATCCCTAAAGGTGTCCGGCATTGCACTGCGAGACTAATGCTGGAAAAGCATAAATAGTTTAAAAGTGCCAAAAAGCTTGGAAAACCAAGAAACGTCAGTAAAAACATGATGTCCGAACAAGATCAAGTGTTCGGTGCCAATCCGAAAATTGGTCTTAGAAAAAAGAAGTGCTTTTGTCGTGCTTTAACATGATACATCCTATCTCAAGACTTCGAGCGGGTCAGCCTACAGCTTCAACCTCCTATCCCGAGGGCGGAGTACTTCTCATCAGGCCAATTTAGCAAACTAAACTCTAGCGGCTTTAAGAGAGAAATTAGGCTCCTTGGCTAGTGACCACACACTCGTGTCGAAAAAAGGAGTGATAAATAATAGCAATAATAATAATAATAATAATAATAATAATAATAATAATAAAACTTTGCAACGACTAAGAAGAAGACACATTTACTATAAAATAGCTCGTAGAAATTTTAAGAGCCCCCAAGTGACTTGGGTAGAAGAATGATTGCATGTACCGAAGTACTTATATCATATCTATGTTCAACCGAACTTTAAACGCGTCTTAACCGACCGTCAGCTTCTCCCTCTTCGGTAAAGGACCGAAAAGTGTTATGTACTCCATCGGTCGAGAATATCGACGGTGTTTCCAATAACCAGGCAATCAGGCCATAAGGATGTAACAGACAAAGTGCGCGCAGGGAACTTATGCTATATTACCGTGAAGTGTAAGAAGCATCTTCGAAGAAAATAGTACCCCCACCGATACCTTTCTTCGGTGCTCATTGTTATTATGAGACTTGTGCAATAGATTTTTTGTACTCATGAGTTCCGTTGTGTGCCGACCATCATTGAATAACTATAAGAGCGCTAGCTTTCGGCTTCACCCAGTCTGAGGTCCGGCTCGGGCGACCCAATCGTGACAATCGCAGAGGTGCTCCCTTTACTCCCTAGCCGAACAATCGGGAACGTAGGGGTAAACACAGGAGCGAGGCAACCCGGCTTGCGAATCGCTTAAGTCAATGTGGTGCATATTGTGGCATAATACATGAACAAGGAACGAAGCCGTACAAGTATAATCATATGCAAGAGGAAAAGCTTCATAAAGGAAGCCCCCAAGTGAATTGGGTCCTTGAATTTGTGTGTCACAAACAAAGTTTGGACAACGAAAAAATTTACAAGCAACTTTTTTTTCAAAAAAGTATAATGCTTGGTCGAGCCGAACACAAGTTAAAAATCTAAAACTTTGAGCATGAAGGCAACTTAGCTGGTTAATGTGTTCGGTATTGATGACGCGGTCCGAGCTTGATGCGGGGCAAGGTTCCATCCCCCAAGTTGGTCCTGAGGTGGCGGAGCAAAGAGCTTGGCACTCCGAAGTGGTGACATAGCACGGTTAATGCAGGCCGGCAGAGTGATGCCGAAGTCCCCGGCATGGGGTAATGAAGTGTTGACGAAGCCCCCCGTCCAGCCGAGGTGACGCCAAAGGATATAGTCCGGCTGGATCATTTTCCTGTGCCACATAAAATAGTGCAAACCAGAGATAATAGTAATAATAAAAAAATTGTTGCATAATCAATAATTTATGCAAAGTGAGTAATAAAAGAAATATGGCCTGGCGCCGAAGTCAATGTCGATGCAGGGCGTCGACGTGATGCGGTAAGGGCGTGGCATAGCCTGAATTCGCAGGTCGGTCCGAGCTCCGAGTGCGGCGTTCGTCGGACTATGTATGGAAACTGGCCGAACCACCATGCGACCTCGTTAATGCGGTCACCATTTGATAGACCTGTGTACATATTATGGACAAACCAGAGTAATAATTCCTTGGGAAAAATGAACCCAAACAAGCAAAAAATACTGGGATTAATAGCACCTGGTTTATTTGTTGCAGCAATCCGAAGGAAGGTGATTCCCAAAATTGGGACTCTCTCCGCACACCCATTGCCTGATGGGCGATAAAATGACGGCATGACAATGCTGGTAAAGGTTGACTCGCCGAGGCAAAGCCCTCGGCCCAGCTAACATGACGGAGCTGGTCGGCTAGTGACGCCGAAGTGTCCGGAGTAGGTTGATAAAAAGATGGCGAAGCCCCCGGTCCAGCCGAGATGTTGAAGCCTCGACGTCAGCCGATGAGTCAAAGTAGGTCGGCGTGACGGACACCAGCTTGAAGAAGCAATAGTGCGGCCCTGTCGATGCAGGTCGTGACGTGGTTGATGCCGGCTTAATGAAGCGACCGTGCGGCGATGCCGGTATGCCCGCTCCGTGTAATCCGTGGGGCGGCGATGTTGATGATGATTTATCCTTCGCGATGCCGGACTATTGTTCGGCTTGCCGAGATGATGATCCGAAGAAGTTGAGCTCGGCTAAAGTGACGACGTGTCTAGCGCAGGTCGGCAGCCGTGGAGTAATATTGCCGGACTGATTTGACACCAGCATGATGTTGAAGATCATGTTCAAAAGATCTTACAACTTAGTGGGATGTGTTTGGGAACAAAACACAATACCCAATACAAAACTTCCTTCAAAAGGGATGTCCAAAATCCTGTTCATAAAAAAGATGAACTCGGGTTGGATTCGTTTTCGCGCAGAAAACAGATCTGAAAAGTGATGCACTAATCGGAAGGTTCCCGGAGTTTGGACGGTCGGATCGAGTCGAAATGTTGAGAGGTGGTAGATATAGGAATTCCGCAGCCGATCAACGGTTGGATCTTCCAAAGGACGTCCGAGCTAGAAGCTGGACACCACACCCTAAACTCATCCAAATTCCCGTCCAGATTTGATAGGGCTCCGGTATATCGTGGATTGCCAAAGATTCCTCCATCGAAACTCGACGAAATTTTCCAGGGTTGTTGTAGACTCAATTCCGCACAATTCCACCAAAGCGATCGTCAAAGCGATACTCGAGGAGGTGGTGGCAGCAGATACGAGTTTGTTGTCCAGAAAAACAGCACGGTCGCTTGAGGGCAATGTTGACGTTGAGCCCCCGAGCTCTATGGATGATTCCTTCGTGATCTTGATAGATATCGAAGTTGATGTTTGATGAAGGCCCTCGTCCGAACATGGTGATCCAAACACGGGGCGCAATTCTTGGTCGAACCAAGGTGACCAGTCGAACTGGTGACGAAGACGCCGAAGTCGCAGTTGATCTGCAGGCGAGCCATCGATCCTTTTGTCGATCACACAGTGGAACTCTCAATGAAAGCATCAATGTCGGTGTCAAAACCGGCGGATCTCGGGTAGGGGGTCCCGAACTGTGCGTTTAGGCCGGATGGTAACAGGAGACAGGGGACACTTTGTTTTACCCAGGTTCGGGCCCTCTCGATGGAGGTAAAACCCTACTCCTGCTAGATTAATATTGATGATATGGGTAGTACAAGAGTAGATCTACCACGAGATCAAGGAGGCTAAACCCTAGAAGCTAGCCTATGGTATGATTGTTGTGTATGGAGTTGATTCTCTACGGACTACAACCCTCCGGTTTATATAGACACCGGATAGGGTTAGGGTTACACAGAGTCGGTTACAATGGTAGGAGATCTTGAATATCGCATCGCCAAGCTTGCCTTCCACGCCAAGGAAAGTCCCATCCGGACACGGTACGAAGTCTTCAATCTTGTATCTTCATAGTCCAAGAGTCCGGCTGAAGGTATAGTCCGGCTACCCGAACACCCCCTAACCCAGGACTCCCTCACTTCTACTTACTGCTCCTGCCTTTGCGTCTATGACAGGTGGGCCCAACAGGTGGTTGGCCCTCCTGTCATGCAGCCAAAGGCAGGTGCGGTTAAGGCACCGGAGCTCAGTCCGGGAGGGAGAGGGCATTGTAGTAATCAAATTTCTCGGTCTTGTATGAGTTGATGAAGATAGGGCTTGCTTGCTTGCTAGGGTTGCTCTATTCACACACTCTCATCCTCTCCAGATCTAAACAAGATAGGGGTAGTAGCACTGTCTTTCTTCCTTCAAAAAACACTGGCTTTCTATCCTCACCGCTGGTTACAGATCCAGACGTATCCCCCTTCGTCGGTGAAGGGGAGGAGGGGCAGCGTTTAGGTCATCGTCGACAGCGAGGGAGGAGACCCACTGCCGGCCGCACCGTTATCTCTGGCCGAGCGCCGGCGCGGGAGCTCCTCCGATCCCTTCCTCGTTGCCTGTGGGCGGATCCGGCCTCCCGCCGCCCACCTATCCACATCCCGACGACCTTCAAGTATATCTTCGTTCGAAACCGCCTTAGCTCTACTTCCCCAGCTCGCTACGTTGCTGCATGTGCATCATTTTCTACCTCTCAGCCCCTCTCGATCGGATGGTCCAACGTCACATATTTTTTTCTTCTATTGTTAGAGGTAAAGCTACTTCATGGAGTCGAATCTTGTACTACTTGGTTCAAACAAGAAATAAAGTGGGGGAGGGGGAATTTAGTATGTACATCGGACTTGGTACAAATAGAAAGGAAAGGGGGTGAAAGTAGTACAGACTGGTCATCCAACCGGTCTCTTGGTCAAAAAGGGAAATACAGGGGTAACGATGTACACAGTGGTATGACCAGGACTAGATTTGCTATCCACACATAGGAGTAGGTGGCTAGAGTGAACAAAAATGGGACCAACCCAGATATGTTTCTTGGATGTTTGTTTCTCGGGGCAACAAACTATGAATCACCACTTTATGCCCCTGTTTACGTACATGGTGCTGGACTGCTGGTGCACCCACTGTCCCATGCCCTTATACCAAATATTTAGGCTCTGTTCGGAATAAAGGGGCAGAAAACATAGGTCTTGATGAAAATAGAGGAATAGGAAAGGAATGTAGGTATAAAACTATGGAACAGCGAACCGGAGGAAACTCTCAAGAGAATGTGTTCGGATGGACTACGAAATGTACAGATTTGTTCTTTTAGAGTAGCATGCTTGGCAGTATGAGATGCTATTTGTTTATTCAGCTGCACAGTGACTACTCTTGTCCTCACCTCACGTACCACACATAGGTTGATTTTTTATTCCGGCAACACAGCACAGCAACCTGTCTAACGCATGGCAGCGAGCGCCTGCCTCGGGCTTCCGCCCAAAAAATGAGCAGCGCATGGATTTTCTAATCCTATGGAATCAGTACTACCAGACCAGCTTTCCTATGAAACACTATTCGCCTTTCCTGTGTTCTGGACAGTTGGAAGGGAAAGAATACTGTAGGAATATGTTCCTACAAAAATCCTACACCAAACCTGTGAACCGAACGTAGCCTTAGGTGTTCTTAATCTAATGTCCCTGGTAAAAATGAAGCCATGCCACTGTTATAAGCCATGACAAGTTTAGCCAAATGTTTTTGCCTGTAATTGTTTGAGACTCTGACTGTTTCCTCTGTGCCTTTTTGTGCAAATAGGGATATCCAATTCACCTGGTTGCTGTTGTGACCTTTTAGTGCACTGCACAAAACTCTTCTTAAAAGAAGTGAGTTTTGTGCTGTTTAACTGGAATGTCAGAATGGAACAGTTGGTTCATTTTGGTGGAACTGCACAAAGGGAGATTTGTGTTCCAATCCTCATCATCCATATTGGCGCCATAACCTTCCTTTAGGTAAGAATGATATTTAATGCATGTGTTCATCTCTATTTTCCGACTGCCATGAGAAAATAATGTTGTTTTTTACTAGTACACTTGTACTCCCTCACTGACAAAACCAATTCTGAATTAGAAGGCCAATTATGTACTTGGTTTCACCAACTGGTGAGGAGAAAGAGAAATAGAGCATGAAGAGGAAGAAGAAGAATAATAAACAGTGCCAAGGCGATCTTGCTGAAGCCAGAGGCCTCAAGTCGAGGCCATTCAAGGGCTCCGGCAACGACTACCTTACATGTGAGACGATCCTCCAGGGAGCCCTTCCACTTCTGCTCTCTCACTTAATTAATTAGGAGTACTTAAGTACCACTAATTTATTACTGCCTATTTTTCCTATTGGAGTTAAACAAATCTTTAGTAGGACCCTATGCTGAATCATGTACGTGTGTATGTTTGTCTATGGAGGTGAATCATGTGGTGGAGCAGGAAGGGAATATTATTAGTGTCATGAAATAATAGTGCTATTGTTTTGCATGTCAATTTATTGCCATTGGTTCAATAAGGCAATGTTTTGCGTATTGTCCATCATGAATTTGATGCTACTGGTTGAGTAATATGCTAATGTCTTCCTATCCTTTCTCACTAAGCTAATGAATGTTTCACCTTGTTCCTACTTGTGCAAACAGGGATCATGTTGTGCTAATCATACATTAAATGGAACTACACAAGACAATACAATGAACTGTATCCCAGCCAGTGCTTTAACTCTGCTAGAAGTTCTTGATAATCTTTCGATATAATCTCAGCACTGGTAAACAAGACTGATTTCAACCATACATTTGAAGTGCACAAAAATATATACTATTGTGTGATTCCAGTGAATGCTTTATCATCTCTTATGGGACTACATGAATAAGTTTTTTTTCTCAGGTTGGTACGGGCCTAAGGCCTTCATCCATATTAGTTTGCTGTCATCTCTATTTGTATCGTGCTACTGTCATGAGAAACTCCTTTATCTTTGCACGTTAAAGTTTTGCAACCTATGATAAATGGCAATGCTTTGAGTGTTGAGTTGAGCTAATTGGCACTGATTAAATAAACTAATACCTCTCCTTAAGCAAGACTACTATGTTGCTAACTTTACCCATTAAGATAATGAGGGTGCTTCTATTTGTTAGTGTATGTTTCATAAACTAGTCCCACTATTACAGTAATCTCACTCTCTCAATATATGTGCCAACAGGGATGCTCGATTTTGGTGGAACTGCACAAAAAATTTGGGTGCTTCATTGCCTCGACAGCTTCCGTCCTTTCCTGTCAGTCGCTAAACTCCGCATGCTTTCTTCCTTTGCTGTCAGTCGCTTGGCTTATCTCGGCTTCCAGTCAAAGGAAATAGTAATTTTTATGCTACCTCACACAGGTTGGTACTGGTCTTTATCCTGATTATTGTGCCTGTCATATGTATTAGTAATTTGGTATTGTGCTACTGTTTGCCAATTTCATAAAGGAGTAATTTGGAGCCTGAACTCACAGACAAATCATTACATCGGGTGATTTTAGTAGAACTGCACAAAATGATCAGATGTTGACAAGAAGTGCCTATATTCATTCAAGTATCAACCGGCGTCAACCAATTGTCAAACTCCAAGTGTTAGGAGAGTGAACGCCAAAAATATTGCTTGGTGCATAGCCCAGAAAAAAGCAGTCCAGTCTTTGCTCCCAAGTTGTGCCTTTTGGTTATCGGCACATATGGTAGCGAACTATATGGCATGGAGTCTAAAGATTCCAGACAAGTTGGTTGACGCTTATATTCATCTGGCACTTAATCAGTCTACACGCCAAGGATGCTCCATTTCAGTTGAACTACACAAAAAATTTGGGTGGTTCATTTTCTCAACCGCCTCCTTTCTCGTCTGCAATGTAGAATTTTTGGCGAGATACAGGACCAAGATGAGCCAGTAAACTAGTTGGATGAAAGTAGTGGCCAAGTTGCTCAAACCTCCCTCGGCACGAGGCCACTATTTGAGGATAAACCTACAAGCAAAGTTCAGATTGTCTATGCTGCCTCTTATGTACTCGAAAGTTTACTCGTACAAGAACTAATTTTAGCAAGAAGTACCTCCGATTAAACACCATTTACTAGTCCATACCCTAGGTAATTAAAGTTTGTCCATGGATCATATTGGATGTGATCTCAATCATTTGGATGCATAAACATACTGAACATGTGTATATCTGAATCTTTTTGCAAATTATGTATGAATATTGTCGTGTGATCTATCAATCATTTGGATGCATAGATATGCTGAGCTTGTGTATATATGAATCTTTTGAGTTGTTGATTGTGAATGTTGGCTATGGATATGAACGTGTCCTATGAACTTGAGTTTGATATGAATGTTTACCTTTTCTGTTGTATTTGTGTGTGAACTTGTTAGTATGCCTACTGTGGGGTATAAAACCCAGGTCTCTTATAGAAGTAATGCCGTGTCCAATTTATGTTTTCCCTTCTAACCACATTATATATATTTATATTATTACTATTATCGTATATTTTATAGAGTCTTATATATACATTATAAAAACATCCCAACTTATAAAAGTAAATGTTTAACGGAAGTTGGCAAGGAAAATCCAGGTTGTTTTTGACTCACAGGCAAGGAAAATCCTGGTTGTTTTTTGACTCACAGGCAAGGAAAATCCTGGTTGTTTTTGACTCACACGCAAGGAAAATACTGGTGATTGTGAAGATTTTAAGGACCAATTTAATAATAACGCGCTCATTTTTATTTTGAGCATAACTCGCTAATTTCTTAATTATATATATATAAAATGTGCCTCTCCGGTTTATTCTTTGATATTAATTGCTCCTTCTAACATAACATTATACGTATATATAACGAGCCCACCTAATACATGTATTTCAAGAAAGTGCAAATGGGCTGGGATTTCTTTGAAAATATAAATGGGCCTGATTGACGCGAAATTATTTGTTCACCCAGCCCAGCAAATGGACTGTACATTCTAGAAAACATGGGTTAAATATATGCCACATTTTTGCAGGCTGACATGTGGGCCAATAAGTCGAAGCCTACGCAGGGCGTTGTCAACTTGGTCAACAAATGATTGTGTCATCCACAGCCATTGGATTTATACCCAACGGCCGACATGCACCTTCAATCTCTCGTCTTCTTCCTCCAGCGTCGTCGGGACCGCCTGGTCCGGCCTCCGGCGGCTAGCGGCTCTGCTTAGCACGCATCGCTACGAAGCGCTACCCCACCGCTGGCCAGGCTATCCCTCCACCCCTCGACACCTCCTGTTATTCTCCACAGACTATAGCCCCACGCTGCAACAGAACCAATTATAACCCTTCCCCTCCTCTCAATCTGCGACTCCACTGCCGCGTTTTCCCATCTCCGAGTCGTTCCCGTCCGGGGCCTCGCCATCGTCCACCGCCTCGCTGCGTTCGGTGCGGCCTGGTCAACAAACGAGAGTCATCGGAAGAGGACTTTACGTGGAGAGCCTGATGGCTGGGACCCACGAGGTCCATGGTCGCACACAAGGAAAGTTCCTCCTTATTAAGCTGAAAAAAATGTTTCCTCCACCGGACAGCTGGGACCCACCGGTTGTATCTTCGCACGGAAGGAAGTGCCTCCTTGTTTTGCGAAAAAAATTATTAATCCCGTTGACAGCTGGGACCCGTCAGATTTGGTGACTGACTTGTGGGCCTACTAAACGGACGTGTACAATCAGTAGTATATTGTGACGCCCGGATAATTACGCTACAGTAAACTTCTACTAATGATGCCACGTCCCCATGATTACTGTTGCTAATCTCGCAAAGATTCAAATCCCGTCCGAATTAAAATTCAAAATCAAGTCAGACAATAAAAGTTTTCAAATGTTAAATCTAAAGTGTTCGAAATGTAGCAAATAAATTCTAGATGATTATGATGGTGAAACCACATTTTTATAAATTGTTTAAGTACACTAAAACAAATAAAACAACATCTTAAACAATTAAATAAATGCCTTTTATATTTACTAAAATACTAAACTATTTTATTTGGGTGCCATAGTTAATATGGCAGTAGTAGATATAGTTATACTAAATTAGGAACTACTTTTATCTTTTTAAAATAGAAAATAAATTAGAGACTAAAAGAAAAATGGAAAAGGAAAATAAGAAAAGGTAAAACAAAATAAAACAAAAGAGAGAACCCCCTTCCCCCCACCGGGCCATGGCCCAGCTGGGACTCGAGCCAGCGCGTCGGCCCACCCCGCGCCCCTGGC
>NC_041392.1:148898543-148907136 GCF_002162155.2 Triticum dicoccoides | reverse complement strand
CCGCTCCGGCGGCCACCGCGCGTGCGCCACCTGCCGGCCTTTCCTGCCGACCGCTGCCCCGCACGTACTCGCGCCCGCCTCTGCTAGTGGCCGCCGGCGCCTTGGTTGCGCCGTGCGTGCCCAGCGTCCCTCGGGCATGCGCTCGATCGGGCAGCGCCCGTTCGCCCGCACCCGTGCCCGTAAACCCTGACACATGGGGCCCACGGCCCCCAGAACGTTTATATGTATAATTTAATTAAAAATATTATTAATAAATTATTAATAATCAATTAATTAATTAATTAATTAAAGAACTAATTAAGTTAATTAATCATAATTAGATTAATCTAATCACTAATTAACTCAAATAACTGTTAGTTAATTAAACAGTGTATGACAGTGGGACCCACATGTCAGTTTGACCCAGTCAACACCTCTGTTGACTGCTGACGTCATGCTGACGTCAGCAAACACTATTCTGGATAATGTTGAATTAAAATAGTTAATTAAATCCTAAAAATGATTTAATTCTTTTAAAATAAAAATAAAATAAACCATAGCTCGGATGAAAACACTTTGTACATGAAAGTTGCTCAGAACGACGAGACAAATCCGGATACGCAACCCGTTCATTCACCATGCATCCCTAGCATAGCGAACATGCAACTTTCCCTCTCCAATTCATCTGTCGGAAAACGCGAAACCCCAGGGATATTTTTCCGGATGTTTCCCCCTTCGCCGGTACCACCTCATACCGCGTTAGGGCACCCCTAGCACCGCGTATTATCATGTTATGCCTTGTGATGCTTTGATTAATCTATTATTTGTTGTGTTCCCCTCCGCTACTTCTTTCCGATAGACCCTGAGACCGCTGCCGGTACCCCTGTTGTCGACTCCGGTGTTGACGACCTTTCTTGCCAGAGCAACCAGGCAAGCCCCCCCCCCCTTGATCACCAAATATCGCCTACTCTTCTCTCTACTTCTTGCATTAGAGTAATGTAGCATGTTACTGCTTTCCGTTAATCCTATTCTGGTGCATAGCCTGTCATTGTTGCTCCAGCTGTTGATACCTTACCTGCAATCCTAAATGCTTAGTATAGGATGCTAGTTTATCATCAGTGGCCCTACATTCTTGTCTGTCTGCCATGCTATACTATCGGGCCGTGATCACTCGGGAGGTGATCACGGGCATATACTATATACTTTATACAGTTATATTACCTATGGTACTGTTCGGAGTTGGGGGCTGAAGGGGCAAGTGGCTCCATCCCGGTAGAGGTGGCCTGGGTCCCCGACGGCCCTCGACTGTTACTTTGTGGCGGAGCGACAGGGCAGGTTGAGACCACCTAGGAGAGAGGTGGGCCTGGCCCTGGTCGGTGATCGCGGATACTTAACACGTTTAACGAGATCTTGGTATTTGATCTGAGTCTGGCTACTGGCCTATACGCACTAACCATCTACGCGGGGACAGTTATGGGCACTCGACATCGTGGTATCAGTCGAAGCCTTCGTGATGTCAGCGACTGAGTGGCGCGCGCCGGATTGGACCGTAAGCCTACTCTTGTATTAAGGGGGCTAGTTCTGCTTCCGGCCGCGTACGCAACGTGCAGGTGTGCAATGGGCGATGGGCCTAGACCCCTGCGCCATAGGATTTAGACCGGCGTGCTGACCTCTCTGTTGTGCCTAGGTAGGGCTGCGACGTGTTGATATTTCGAGGCCGGGCATGACCCAGGAAAGTGTGTCCGGCCAAATGGGATCGTGCATGTTGGGATATGTGGTGCACCCCTGCAGGGAAGTTAATCTATTCGAATAGCTGTGATCTTCGGTAACAGGACGACTTGGAGTTGTACCTTGACCTTATGACAACTAGAACCGGATACTTAATAAAACACACCCTTCCAAGTGCCAGATACAACTGGTGATCGCTCTCTCATAGGGCGACGAAGGGAGGATCATCGGTTAGGATTATGCTATACGATGCTACTTGATGCTACTTGGTGAACTTACCATCTACTCTCTCCTACATGCTGCAAGATGGAGGTGGCCAGAAGCGTAGTCTTCGATAGGATTAGTTATCCCCCTCTTATTCTGGCATTCTGCAGTTCAGTCCACATATGATACCCTTATTCCATTTGATACCCATGCATATGTAGTGTAGCTCCTTGCTTGCGAGTACTTTGGATGAGTACTCACGGTTGCTTTCTCCCCCTTTTTCCCCCTTTCTTTTCTTTCTGGTTGTCGCAACCAGATGCTGGAGTCCAGGAGCCAGACGCCACCGTTGATGACGACTACTACTACTCGGGAGGTGCCTACTACTACGTGCAGCCCGCTGACGGCGACCAGGAGTAGTTTAGGAGGATCCCAGGCAGGAGGCCTGCGCCTCTTTCGATCTGTATCCCCGTTTGTGCTAGCCTTCTTAAGGCAAACTTGTTTAACTTATGTCTGTACTCAGATATTGTTGCTTCCGCTGACTCTTGTGCCTTCGAGCATTTGTATTCGAGCCTTCGAGGCCCCTGGCTTGTAATATAAAGCTTGTATTATTTTAATTTGTGTCTAGAGTTGTGTTGTGATATCTTCCCGTGAGTTCCTGATCTTGGTCGTACACATTTGCATGCATGATTAGTGTACGGTCAAATCGGGGGCGTCACAAGTTGATATCAGAGCCGACTGCCTGTAGGAATCCCCCTTCCACACTCCTTGGCCGAAGTTGAGTCTAGTCAATGAAAACTGTTTTACTAACATGGCCGTGCGACCGATGGGCCCACGTCGCCATCTGGGTGGTATTAGGATCTTTTACTCCTCGATCCTTACTCTAGGACTCTGATATCTCTTCTACTCGGGTTAAATGATTTTGCTAAAATCTAACTTTAGGTTCTCGAAAATACTTCCTCCCGGAGAGCCCCATTCAGGCCAGATGATCGCCTGCTGCACTAGAAGATTACGTAGTTACTCTCTGCTACTCTTTCGAGACTTTGTGCCCATCGCCTTTGCAAATTCCCTACCACTTTTATATCATTATGGATAACTACATTCACT
This sequence comes from Triticum dicoccoides, assembly GCF_002162155.2. NCBI lineage: Eukaryota > Viridiplantae > Streptophyta > Magnoliopsida > Poales > Poaceae > Triticum > Triticum dicoccoides. The sequence goes on along the minus strand of NC_041392.1, from coordinate 148,904,121 downwards.
TGCCCTTTCAAATCCCATTGATCTTGTTATTACAGGATACACCGAAAATTCTCTGTATTGTTCCGAGAATATTTTGTGCCTACTGCCTTGCAGTTCCTTGCCACCTGAATACCCCTACGGATAATATCCCGCCCTTATCGAGTATCCGCTCATCCCCAGTTGTTCATGTGTTTTACAATGGTCATCAAAATACTATTCGATCCTCCAAAAATCCTTAGTAGCTTATTGCTCTGCAATACTTGTCTGCTTGCATGATGGATGCTTTCCATATGTCTGGCAATATTCGTTAGTATCCTTAGGCACCGTCATTTTGATCCCTTTGATTCAACATGAGTGCGAATGCACGCAATCATTAGTTGATCCTTTTAAATTATCTTTCTGGCTCAGACGTCATTTTTGAACATGAGCTTGTTCTCGACCAATCAGATTGCCACCGATTGTACCCTTAAGTCTATGCAACTTATCCATCCTTAATCAGAGCGTTTGCTTTTGATCCCTTGATGAGAAATCATAATTCTTTTGCAATTGAGCTTTGAGTTAGTCAGTTGTTTCTATAATCTGATCCCCTTGCATCCTTTCTTCAACTGATTGTGTGCCGATGCTCACATCAGCTCCGCTATGGACCGTCAGATCCTTTATTGGATTATTATTCGACAGTGCCCTCCTTATTCAATAACCTCGTGATCCTTTCCTCTGATACATAATGCTTTTGGTAAATTGTATCCTCTGTTTTCTCAACCATGCTCTGTTTTCGGGCTGGTGATATTTACGATTGAAGCTTGTGGTATATGTTTCCACGATACCCTGACGGGTTGAACCTATGCCTTTCTTAATCTGTGTGAACCCAAAAGTTTTCACGGGTCATACTCCTCTGGTAATTCACCAGGTAGGTTTTGACACTGAAATCAGTTTTATCTAGAGCAGTGAATGAAAGGTTATGCATTGAAGAAGTGGGAGTCGACCTTGAACTTGTGTTCATGCCCATGGACACGATGTATATCCTATCATGGAAGCTTCTTGTAATAATAACTATCCTCCTTGATATAATATCATTTGGTATCTGTGAATTGATCCTTGCAATCGTGGTTCCGACCATATGTTCTTCTTTGACCCCATTTCTCGGGCAAGTTTAAGCACTTGTCTTGTGTGGACCAATACACCAGTCCAACCTTTACTTTGATCTACCGTCGAGTATTACACCCTGGTATCTCGGGAATATCATGGGACATCATAACTTCTTATGGGTTCTTCATAAACTATTATCACTCGCTGGATCCAATTTTTCCTAGGTTCTGGGTTGTCGTCAACCGAGAACACCGAATAGTGAATCGAGTCTGCACATTGATTCAGTAACTCTTAAGTAAATGTTGTTGCTTATGAGTTAATAATCATTTAAGTCATTCCTAGCCTGATCGGCTATATCATCATTGTGCTAAATTTTAACTATGCTACGTGGTCCTTCTTCACGGAGCACAATTCTCGACGATGAGCTAAGCTTACGTCGATTTTCCTCATCATATCACTTCTCCCTGAACAGCAAACTTGATTTCGAGTTTGTGTCATACCCATGGTTCCAATAACCATTCGCTTCATCATTCCTTTCACTTGATGTCATCGCCGATCGATTACATCTTCGTGGAGCCTCTCGACTAAATTTGTCGTGGTCATCAAACAACATTTTGATTCCTTCCAGAATATCAACCAAGTGGATGATGACATGTAACCATCCTCGTCCCTCGATGATTTGTGTTATCACCGACAACATTATTGCTTTCCCTCCAACACAAACTTGTTCATGTTTTGAGTTATACCTGGAGACCCGTGCTATCCAGCAATTATTCTTCGATACCTTGGAGTATTACCATCTTTTATGTCAAGAATGTAGTGAGAATTTCACCACCTCCTAAGAATTCTTGATACAGGTAATACTTATCACCATCACCATTCTTTCTTGGTCCCCGTGTTGGATCTAACCGGGATACCAACAGGTGAACGGTGTTGTTTCGATTCTGCCCTTCTAGCAACCCTATTGCTTTGAAGTTAATGGTCGAACGTTCATTCTTAGACTATTGATCACTGAATCACCATTCTAACATTTGATCATGCTACCTAAGGCCCTAATTTGGGCACCCTTTTCCACTAATGTTTAATTGTGTATGTTTTTTTCCTTGAGCATACATCATTATATCATTTGATCCGACAAATGTAATCTCCTTGTTCACATAACTGTGGAAATCCATCTTTTTGGATACCTTGTTGTATTATCGCTGAGTCCATCAGCCACCTCCTCATCCTCTCCTTGGCTTAATGATGAATTCCTTCGTGTATCCAGAGTCTGCCCTTGATTGAAGACCATGCAATGCTATCTCGAAGCATGTCTGTGGTACTCTGATTTTCAACAAGAACATTTGAAGCCTAATGCTAAATGTTACTTTCTCAATTATCGAAACACCGTTGTATGGGTAATGTCATGAAAATTCTCTCCCGTACCTAAAGAGTTTTCTACATTATATCCTGTCATGGATATCATGCTCTACTTGTCCTTGGGAAGGATATACCTTTGAAATGTGTGTTTAAACCCATTTTCCTTTCCATTGTGTCTGTTTAATCTGATAATCATATTTGCCTTTCCATTGGTTGGTTTAACGCGTCTTGTGATCTATATGATCTAAGCGGTACTATTCTCCTGCTTATGTAAACACCTCGGTGTACAATTCTGGCAGCAAGACCCTGTTACTATTGTTGATGACATTTCGGTAGCCACCGATGGACGAGAACCTTGCCTAGTGGCCCGCCTCGTTCAACGAGCAGGAAAATGGTTCTCTTCGTCCCTCGCCCTTGGTATCGATGTTGTTGCCGACATAGTTGACAGGCTATCCTCTGACATGCCTTGCTTACATGATCTTGCAAGATGTCACTGCCCTTCCTACTTTAACCCACATGGTGGGCCCATAACCCACAGTTCCACAGGATCAAAACCTGACTCTCATGTACACCTCCTGTTCCTAAAGTTATTCCTCGTGCGTGGCCTTGTATGTAATTCACAGACCACTGTCCGAGTGGTCTATTCTGGCATCACACACAATACTTGGTCCCATTGCTCTGAAACCTTTCACACTCTATTTCACGCAATGAACGATTGCCTATCCGCCCGAAACTTTTCATGATACCTTCTTACTTCGCTCTCGATATTTTCTAAGGTTTCAATTCGAGGGTTACTTTCCCCACCTTCCCCGATGTTATCTGCTAGATAGCCAACCTTGCAGAGGTCTGTTCTCTCGGAATGCCCACCATTTATTCTTTGTAAGTACGATGGAGTTCCCGAATAAAGGACGACTTCTCCATGATGACTTGAAGAAGAGAAATGAAGACGTCAATGTAATGGATCGACTTCTTCGAGAAGAGCAACCAAGGCCGAGAAGATCTGTTAGAATTTCGTAACTAGACCTTCCCCCCTTCTCTACCTCTTAAATCTCGGGACGAGATTTCTTGTAGTGGAGGAGAATTGTGACGCCCGGATAATTACGCTACAGTAAACTTCTACTAATGATGCCACGTCCCCACGATTACTGTTGCTAATCTCGCAAAGATTCAAATCCCGTCCGAATTAAAATTCAAAATCAAGTCAGACAATAAAAGTTTTCAAATGTTAAATCTAAAGTGTTCGAAATGTAGCAAATAAATTCTAGATGATTATGATGGTGAAACCACATTTTTATAAATTGTTTAAGTACACTAAAATAAATAAAACAACATCTTAAACAATTAAATAAATGCATTTTATATTTATTAAAATACTAAACTATTTTATTTGGGTGCCATAGTTAATATGGCAGTAGTAGATACAGTTATACTAAATTAGGAACTACTTTTATCTTTTTAAAATAGAAAATAAATTAGAGACTAAAAGAAAAATGGAAAAGGAAAATAAGAATAGGTAAAACAAAATAAAACAAAAGAGAGAACCCCCTCCCCCCCACCGGGCCATGGCCCAGCTGGGCCTCGAGCCAGCGCGTCGGCCCACCCCGCTCCTCCCCCGCTTCCCTCCCGATCCAATCGGGGCGAGCCCCCCACTCCCCTCGCTCCCGCTCGGCGCCCCAACCCCGTGCGCCTCCTACCCCCCGGGCTCGCGCGTCCTGCCGGCGACCTCGACGTAGCCCCTCGCCGCTTCGACCTTGACATCAACACCCGGATTCCCCCCGTCCCGGTCTACATCGGCACCCGAGACGACCCCTGACGCCCCGCCACCCGACATCGCCGCCGTCCTCACCGTCGACCACCGGAGCCACTCTCCGGACTGCCTCCTCGTCGCTTGGTCATCTCCGTCATCCTCCTCACGCGCTGCTGCCACGAACCCTACGACCTCGCCGTGAGCACCGCTCCTTCTCCTCTTCCCCGCTTCGCCACACACGCATCGGCTGGCCGCGCCGCTGGCCTCCCACAGCCACTGCCGCTCGCCCGCTGGTGCCTCACTGCGCGCGCGTCGCGCCATCCGCGCCTCGCGCGTGGCCGCCTCAGCTCCCCGTCGACGCGCCGCCGCCCGTGCCGATCGCTGCTTCAGCCCCGCCGCTCCTGCCTTTGCCCGCTCCGGCTGCCGCAGCCTGCGCCCCCGCCCTCCTTGGCCCCCCGCTGGCCCCGCTCCGGCGGCCACCGCGTGCGCGCCACCCGCCGGCCTTTCCTGCCGACCGCTGCCCCACGCGTACTCGCGCCCGCCTCTGCTCATGGCCGCCGGCGCCTTGGTTGCGCCGTGTGTGCCCAGCGTCCCTCGGGCATGCGCTCGATCGGGCAGCGCCCGTTCGCCCGCACCCTTGCCCGTAAACCCTGACACATGGGGCCCACGGCCCCAGAACGTTTATATGTATAATTTAATTAAAAATATTACTAATAAATTACTATTAATTAATTAATTAAAGAACTAATTAAGTTAATTAATCATAATTAGATTAATCTAATCACTAATTAACTCAAATAACTGTTAGCTAATTAAACAGTGTACGGCAGTGGGACCCACACGTCAGTTTGACCCAGTCAACATCTCTGTTGACTGCTGACGTCATGCTGACGTCAGCAAACACTATTTTGGATAATGTTGTATTAAAATAGTTAATTAAATCCTAAAAATGATTTAATTTTTTTAAAATTAATATAAAATAAACCATAGCTCGGATGAAAAAACTTTGTACATGAAAGTTGCTCAGAACGACGAGACGAATCCGGATACGCAGTCCGTTCATCCGCCACGTATCCCTAGCATAGCGAACACGCAACTTTTCCTCTCCAATTCATCTGTCGGAAAACGCGAAACCCCGGGGATATTTTTTTCGGATGTTTCCCCCTTCGCCGGTACCACCTCATACCGCGTTAGGGCACCCCTAGCACCGCGTATTATCATGTTATGCCTTGTGATGCTTTGATTGCTCTATTATTTATTGTGTTCCCCTCCGCTACTTCTTTCGGATAGACCCCGAGACCGCTGCCGGTACCCCTGTTGTCGACTACGGTGTTGACGACCTTTCTTGCCAGAGCAACCAGGCAAGCCCCCCCCCCCCCTTGATCACCAGATATCGCCTACTCTTCT
>NC_041392.1:148885753-148898491 GCF_002162155.2 Triticum dicoccoides | reverse complement strand
TGCATTAGAGTAGTGTAGCATGTTAATGCTTTCCGTTAAACCTATTCTGATGCATAGCCTGTCATTGTTGCTCCAGCTGTTGATACCTTACCTGCAATCCTAAATGCTTAGTATAGGATCCTAGTTTATCATCAGTGGCCCTACATTCTTGTCTGTCTGCCATGCTATACTATCGGGCCGTGATCACTTGGGAGGTGATCACGGGCATATACTATATACTTTACACAGTTACATTACTTGTGATACTATTCGGAGTTGGGGGCTAAAGGGGCAGGTGGCTCCATCCCGGTAGAGATGGGTCTGGGTCCCGACGGCCCTCGACTGTTACTTTGTGGCGGAGCGACAGGGCAGGTTGAGACCACCTAGGAGAGAGGTGGGCCTGGCCCTAGTCAGTGATCGCGGATACTTAACACGTTTAACGAGATCTTGGTATTTGATCTGAGTCTGGCTACTGGCCTATAAGCACTAACCATCTACGCGGGGACAGTTATGGGCACTCGATGTCGTGGTATCAGCCGAAGCCTTCGTGACGTCAGCGACTGAGTGGCGCGCGCCGGATTGGACCGTAAGCCTGCTCTTGTATTAAGGGGGCTAGTTCTGCTTCCGGCCGCGTACGCAACGTGCAGGTGTGCAATGGGCGATGGGCCCAGACCCCTGCGCCATAGGATTTAGACCGGCGTGCTGACCTCTCTGTTGTGCCTAGGTAGGGCTGCGACGTGTTGATCTTCCGAGGCCGGGCATGACCCAGGAAAGTGTGTCCGGCCAAATGGGATCGAGCGTGTTGGGATATGTGGTGCACCCCTGCATGGAAGTTAATCTATTCGAATAGCCGTGATCTTCGGTAACAGGATGACTTGGAGTTGTACGTTGACCTTATGACAACTAGAACCGGATACTTAATAAAACACACCCTTCCAAGTGCCAGATACAACCGGTGATCGCTCTCTCACAGGGCGACGAGGGGAGGATCATCGGTTAGGATTATGCTATACGATGCTACTTGATGCTACTTGGTGAACTTACCATCTACTCTCTCCTACATGCTGCAAGATGGAGGTGGCCAGAAGCGTAGTCTTCGATAGAATTAGTTATCCCCCTCTTATTCTGGCATTCTGTAGTTCAGTCCACATATGATACCCTTATTCCATTTGATACCCATGCATATGTAGTGTAGCTCCTTGCTTGCGAGTACTTTGGATGAGTACTCACAGTTGCTTTCTCCCCCTTTTCCCCCTTTCCTTTCTTTCTGGTTGTCGCAACCAGATGCTGGAGTCTAGGAGCCAGACGCCACCGTTGATGATGACTACTACTACTCGGGAGGTGCCTACTACTACGTGCAGCCCGCTGACGGCGACCAGGAATAGTTTAGGAGGATCCCAGGCAGGAGGCCTGCGCCTCTTTCGATCTGTATCCCCGTTTGTGCTAGCCTTCTTAAGGAAAACTTGTTTAACTTATGTCTATACTCAGATATTGTTGCTTCCGCTGACTCTTGTGCCTTCGAGCATTTGTATTCGAGCCTTCGAGGCCCCTGGCTTGTAATATAAAGCTTGTATTATTTTAATTTGTGTCTAGAGTTGTGTTGTGATATCTTCCCGTGAGTTCCTGATCTTGGTCGTACACATTTGCGTGCATGATTAGTGTACGGTCAAATCGGGGGCGTCACATATATTTCGTCTGTTTGCTGCCGCTGTTGTTTTCAATGTACAATCAGTAGTATATTTCGTCTGTTGGTTGAATAAATGTGTTGTTAGGATGACAAACACAATGTTTTGGAAGTCGTTGCACGGTTCGATCCTTTAGTTCCCCGTACCGTATAGCGCATACTATTTATCATACGGAACACATTTTTTTGAAACTCGAAACACATTTTTCACTTGTTGATAACATGCAGCCCAATGATGAAGGCCCAATAGAGAAGCCCGTAATTAACTGGAAGAGAGGCTCTCACATGAATCCGACCCAGGTACATGCTCATGGTCCCCTAAACATAAATAAGTAAATAAATAAATAAATAAATCTAAATGCTCATGCACCAGTTCTTTGGGAAAATAGCTAGCCCAGTATTTCTTTTTGAAGAATACCCAAGCTAGGCCTATTTGTTTTCTTCGAATTACTGGGCTGCAAATCTTTCAAGATGAGGAGGGATGCATTCCGGCCAGGCTTAAGAGTATGGTCGATGTCTGTTAAAAGTAATATCAAAAGGGGTTGAAAATTCTAAAAAAATTATAGCAAATGGGATATAAGTTTCTTTTTTTGTTTTTGTTCTTCACTAATATCTTATACGTATTTTATTGGATTTAACATGACATAGTACTAATTTATTTTTAAATTTGTTTTACTATGGCTATTAATTTTTGGATTAAGAATATTTCGTTCCCAGCAAAAATTTGCGAATTTTCAAAATTTCCCACATATTTAGTTAATTTTTTGACCCTGGTACTGACCAGAAAATGGCCAGCAATTCTAAAAATGGAAAACGGGCTGCAATAAATTCCATATGAATTAGAAAATGAGTAAAAAATATAAAAATAATAGCAAATGTGTCAGGACCCCGACTCAATGTCACATCGATCTAGCCGGTAACACCTCATATCACTTTGCGGCCTCACGCACGGTATCCCCACGGGTGTCGCCTTACCTTTGCCCGGGACCGTTTGCGCATTTTGGCTCACGTATATGATAGTGTCGCTAGCATCCATATGATAAAGAGCCCGGGCTGACATGGCTAGTCGTAAACCCAAAGTGGCACAGACTTACAGGGACAGGCATCCATGACCCAGCATCGAACGTGTCGGTCATCAGCAAGTGGGTCCGGACTGTAGCACTGGGCTAGCAGGACTCCGGTAAACCGGGCTGTAGCGGGCTAACAGGACTCCGGTACTCAATGCGTGACATTTCCCCGAAGGGACAGACACAGGAACGAAGAAGGACACATGCCGGCCAGCCTAAGTGTTCCAGAGCAGTAGCAAGCTACCATGGCTCAGCGGTAACACTAGGAGACATTTCCCGGTAAGAGAGGCTACTAAAGATAAACAACTAGGTAGTCAGATCCCACACATACCAAGCATTTCAATAACATACACACAATATGCTCGATATGTGCAATACAACATGGCATCACAAAATGACTCTACGACTCAAGTAGTCTATTCAATAGGCTCCGAGGAGCGAGATATTACAACAGGGGTCTCATGACCCAACACTCAGAGCATACAAGTCAAAGCACAAGCGGAAGCTATCATGTCTGGGTACAGACATCTATAAATGAAAAAGGCTGAGAAGCCTGACTATCTATCAGATCCTGCCGAGGGCACAAGATCGTAGCTGAGGTATCAAGCTAAACGTCGAAGTCCACGTGGAACTACTAGTGAGACTGAAGTCTCTCTGCAAAACATAAAATAGGCAAACGTGAGTACAAATGTACCCAGCAAGACTTACATCAGATCTATCTACACATGCATCATTATCAACAAGGGGATGGTGGAGTTTGACTGCAGCAAGCCAGCTTTGACTCGGTGGCTATCCTGAACTACGACTGCAAGTAACTCTTTTGAGGTGGCGCACACGAGTCCACATATTCACCATATCAATACACCACTAAGGATCCGCTCCCGTCTCCCTACGAGAATGCCATCCATAGCACTCACGCTTATCTTGCGTGTTTTAGAGTATCCACTTTCACTTGTCTATGAACTGATATAAGCAACCCAGAAGTCCTTTTCCGCGGACACGGCTATTCGAATAGATTAGGTTAACCCTGCAGGGGTGTACTTCTTCACACACGCTCTCACCACTTACCGCCGTTTACACGACATGTACTCGGCAACCTTCAAGCGGAAGCCCAACGTGGGTGTCGGCCACGACCTACCTAATCACCTAAGTCTCTAGTCCAGGTTTATCGCCTATTCGGGTTCCATCCATGAGGAGATCCGGCCAGAGTTTCGCTCACAGCCCCAAACGATGTGAACAGGGTTCCCGAGACACCAAACGGGCGCCCGGTACACCGTGCCACGTGCCTACCGCATCACAGCCCACCCCTACGGTCAGCGCTGCGCACGGCCTCCAGCATACTACAAACACCAGAAACTACTTGCAACTCCTGGACAGAGGACAAGGGTGATCAAGAAGCCGAGAGGGTCCATTGGTTTCGGGCCCAATGCGTGGTAGTAGCTGAATCATGGATCACAAACACAGAACTCAGTTCCTAAGGACGGCTGCAATGAGACAACCCACCATGTACTCCTACATGGCCTCTCACCGCTACCTTTACCAAATCGTGTTCACACACTTAGCTCACACACAGTAGGACATGTTCACACGCCTCTGATTCATCCCCGATGAATCAGACCTGACTCAACTCTAAGCAGTAGCAGGCATGACAAACAAGCATGAATGAGTAGGCACAACAGGGCTCAAACAATTCCTACTCATACTAGTGGGTTTCATCTATTTACTGTGGAATGACAGGTCATGCAAAGGATAAAGGGGTTCAGCTACCGCAGCAAGTAACAGATGAATCGTTGTTGTCCTAATGCAGTAAAAGAGAGCAGGAGCGAGAGAGTAGGATTGTATCGGAATGAACAAGGGGGTTATGCTTGCCTGGCACTTTTGAAGATAACATTGAGTCTTCATCAGTGTCAACGATCACATCATCGGTATCACGTCTATCGAGAGGGGACAAATACCGGCAACACAGAAGGGAACACAATCAATGCAATGCACAATATGATGCATGATCATGACATGGCAAAATGAATGTGTTTTGAGCCAATGCAACTAGCAACAGATTAAATGAAGTTGGTTTGAATACAAGATTCAAATTCAAACTCCATATGTGATTATTTAAATGCCCTTTATTTGATTTGTGCTAAACAGCAGCTATAAGTTGTTCTAACATGCATGAAAATGGTACAGATGGATTCCTTGAATTTTTCTGATAATTTTTCATATATAAATTATTTAATTTGGAGTTACGGTTAATTTTCTATGAATTTTAGAAGTTTATATTCATTTTCTGGAATTTCAGAATTAAATTAAATCCAGGAAACATTACTGCGTCAGCATGACGTTGGCATGACGTCAGCAAGTCAACAGGGGCCGGCTCGGGTCAAACCTGACGTGTGGGGTCCACACGTCAGTGACACAGGGGCTAATCCCGCGTTGACTCGGGCTTTGACCCGCTACGGGGCCCGCTGTCAGTGTCACAGGGTTAGTTAGCAGGGTCATTAGCCCCTAACGACGACGCCACGTCAGCACGCCGGAGACCAGCCGACGGCGACCACAGAACACGGCGGGGCACGCCGGACTTGCGCTAGAGGCGTCAGTTTGGCGCGCTGAGGGCACCAGGGGATGGCCCTTGCTCCCGCGCATCCAGAGGACCGAGTGGGAGGTCGTGGGGTCGCCGGAACTCATGCCGGCGACGAGCTTTGGCGGCGATGGTGTTCGATGGTGCTCGGGCGCGTCGCTACGGTGCATCAGTGAGCAAATGGAGAGGCTGGGCAGCACCTGCTAGACATGGGGAGCACTAAGAGCAGCTCAGTGAGGCCAGGGGAGCACGGAGGCTATGCGTGCAGCAGCAATGGCGGACGGTGGCTTCGGTGCTCGTGGGGAACGGCTATGGGTTGCTGGGCTTCGTGCGCATCCAGGGGTGGCAACAGTTCGAGCTGGGGTGGCCGGAGCTCACCGGAATGGAGCTCGCGGCGGCGCCGGAGTTCGAACCTCGGCGAAAACGGCGTTGTGGAGCACGGGCGAGTGAGGTAAAGCACTGCGCAGCCTCCTGGAGTCACCACGAGCTCGGTGAGATGCACGAGCGTGACCCGTTCGAGCTCAGGCCACGGCGGCGACATGGTCAGCGGCGGCCGGAGTTCGGCCGCGACGGGGCTATGGCCTAGAGCTCGCAAACGCGAGGGGAGAGAGAGGGGTTCTGCACGGAGGCTCACCGCGGAGCTGTAGGGAGGGTCAGTGGGCTCGGGGGCGCGCCGGAGTGGCCGAATTCGACGGAGACGGCACCGGGGCCGAAGCTCGGAGATGATGACGATGGCGGCTGCTCGGGGCCCTTCCGGTCACGTGGCTCGGTGAGGGGGTTGGCGACGAGGTGCAGGAGCTCGGGAGCACGTCGGAGAGGGGAGGGGGTGGCCGTGGTCATGGCTACGGCGAGCGGCGCTCCCAGGTGCGTTCGGGGATCACAGGAAGAGAGGGAAAGAGAGAGCCAGGGGAGGGGGAGCGGTCCAGAGGGAGTGAGAAGGGCCAGGGGCTGCATGGCGTTGCGGACGGAGTCCAGGGCGACGAGAGGAAGCAGGAGGTGGCCGAGGCAGCGTCGGCGCTCGCCACCGAGCTGCTTCGGTGCGAGGGGAGGAAGAAGACAAGGGCGAGGAGGTGGGCTGGGCCTGCGCAGGTGGGCTGCACAGTGTTGGGCTGTGGGTGGCTGCCAGGTAAGGTCCAGGTAAATCCTTCTCTCTCTCTCTTTTATTTTTTTCTTCTGTTTTGTTTTATTTAATTTCGTTTTGCCACTGTTTTGAATTTTAAACAAATTCAAACAATGCCAAAAACTCCTCTGAATAATTTTATTTGGCTAGATGGACTTTTCCAAAAGCTCATAAAATATTTCAGGGGTATTTGAAATTATATTCTAATTATATGAATACAATTCAAATTCAAATAGCTAATGATTTAAATTCAAAGTCCCAAAAATAAATCCTTAAAAATGTTCAATATTTTGGTTGGGACCAGAACCCTTACCAAAAATTATCAAACATTTATGAAGAGCCCTTTGGAGCAATGAATGAGATTTCTAGGGGTTTTGCCCCTCTTTTATTTAGGGTTTTGAGGCTTCCAATATTCCTCAATTCAAGTTTCAAAAATATAGACATGATGCACACATGAAGCTAGCCTAGAGCAATGCCAGAAGCTAGGGATGTGACAACTCACCCCCACTAAACAAGAATCTCGTCTCGAGATTCAAGCGTAGGGTAGGATGAAGGGGAACGCAAACTAGTACAATCTTCACGATCCAGGGTGCACTTCAGTTGAACGTTGATTCATTCACCATCATTGTCTTGATGTCTTGTTCTGAGAAATCCTGCCAACATGACATGGAGGGAAGAAGGAGACTCTAGAAGGGTCGATCTTCTTGAAGATCGAACAACTCACGGAATGAGACATAGGACCATCTCTCGGGTTGAGACACGAGATACACATCAAGAGGGGTGGAAAGAAACGGATGACGAAGGTTCACTAGGTGGACAACAATTCCACACTTAAGAAGGTGGTAATCGGTTGTCAACGTAGCGAGGAGTTGAGTTGCCATGATACCACAACGAGACACCTTCGGAACCGTGACTCATAGATATCTCCCCTCAAGTGGCAAAAAGAATTACCTTTGATACAGAGATCATTGAAACTCTTTATACCAGCTTAAGGCAAATCATAATCGATCATTTAGAGGGGTTCGGTAGAATGGCATACTCAAACTTGGATGATGTGGATTACCTTGTTGAAGACAACGTAATGGATGAATTTTGCTTATCACCGGAAATGGAAGAGACCCATGGTAGAATGGCACATTGGCGGTGCAAGCTGGGAACAAAATGCAAATGCTGGGAATGATTCTGGTAACTGGGGAAGAACCCAACAATAGAGAGTGAATTCACTGTTTGAAAAGGTCATAGCATTTGCCGAGGAAACTGAGAGGAATCCCAGTTAGAGATGATGATAACACGTAGTGCTTGTGCGTGCTCTCAAGAACTTGAGCATTTCCACATTCATCAAGGTTTTACCAACATCCGTGTCAAGGGTCCTGGCAACACAACTTGCTACCATGATGGCTAATGATGGATGATGCAGATGCAAAGGAAGATAACACCTTCTCAGATTTCACCTTAGCGAGGCCAAGGAGATAAAAATCTGGATGATCGACCGAGAGACATTTAGCACTCCGCTTCCAATGTTCTCCTTGATGTGCTAGTATAACCCATTCATAGATATGGTTTGATATCTAAAACATCAAGTAAAAGGTCGGACTTCGGGAACACAAAAATCCATAGGGGCAACTAGGGAGTAAATCCTACGAAATCCCTATGGGGGGGGGGGTGGCCAACTTCCTCAAACAAGATACTATAATAATAGGTCTACCGGATGGGTGTGTTGGCCACGACATCCACCTTACCGGTTATCGAGAGACCAATATTATAGTTCTTAGGGAAATGTTGCAACCATCATATCTGCCTGAGATTCAGCTCTGGTTGGTGTTAGGATATTCCAGGCTCATCGAGTCTTAGGAAGAAAAATGAAAGTTTGCAACACAAATCGACGAGATGACGTTGCGGGATTCTCGGGAGATGAACTACGATAGCAAGCTCCAAAACATGAGCTGGTTCTGCTACAAACATGTGAACACGTTGTCCCAGACAAGCATGACCACGTGGTAGTCTTATAATAAAACACTACCGAGTTCAGGAGGGGAACCATCAACGAGGGTATCGAAGTTCTTTCATAAGTCCGGATTAGCTCTTATGAAGGAACTCCTTCTCCTTGAACAAATCAATCAGTGGCTTGGTGTGCTAGGGATACATATAGATTGAAGGTTGCAAGTCTTCAAACCACAGCATTCTTCGCACATGTGCATAACTGATTTGGAATGATTCCAAAGAAAGCAACATTGACTTTCTCGAATCCACGGCGGCAACTTGCATCAGATGCACATGAATTAAAGGAAGTCACTACCTTCATCCAAACATATGCTTCATGAGCTAGCATGAACAAATGCTTTCAAAAGTTTCCAACACTAGCTTAATGTTCAGCAAAATTATGGAGAAGACAAGGATGTTGTCAATGGGCACAACAACAATTCATCTGGGTTTCCTTTTAAAAGGAATTCCATAGTTAAGTGAACAAGTGATAGCATTGGTCAGACCCAAAAGATATAATGGTGTATGCTCGAGGGATCAACCACGAATAAGACAACATTACGAGCATCGTTGGTACTAATTTGATTTGACGATAGCCCACACTCAAATCAAAGGATTGATAAGACAATAGGTCCAGCAACTGATCACAAGGACCAATCGATGAAGATATCATCTTTCTTCAACACACACTACACAAGAATATCCCTTTGGAACGAACTAAGTCAGACAAGCTTTTATCTTCCAACTCTCCAAGTTGTTGTCTAGCTTAACCAACTAGCTCAGGGATATCTAACACCGATTCTTGGAGAGAAGGTGGTTCACAAGAAACCAACTTGATCACGAACTCAACATAGCGGTCAGGTGACAACCCGGTAACACCTCCAAGAAGATATTTGGAAAGTCACGAACCACCGGTATGTTACTAAGCTCGAGAACAATCTTGCTTTTGAGGGCAAGACGATATGATCAAATGAGTGAGGACTTGACAAGATCCTAACTCATCAATCGAAGGGTGCACCAGGAAATAAGGACTAGGTAGCACGATCAGTCTTAGAAGGATGATTCGAAAACCAACATACTAAGAATGAAATTATTATCCTTTAACTACCAAGCAACAGAGTTGCTAGCAGTATTGATTTCACACATCACAATTCATTTGTCGGTATTCCGGTTGCATCAACACGAGGGCCGAGGAATGAACAGTGATGGCAAGAAGTGTCACTGTACCAAGAGTTCATGGGATGGTGTGCAATTCCTATAACAATCTCGATATAAAATATGTAATACTCCAAGGTAGAGCAGAACCAAAAGCTGGATTGGCATTTGATCTGCGGAATACAACTACTTTGACCCAATCCTAGATATGGAAGAGGTACTGGAGTTTGTTTCTCCTAGTCATTCCGGAATAGAATGGCTTGACAGACCACAAGAGTCATAGGCATCGATGAACGAACGCACGCATACTCTTGACTATCAATTGATAGACGAGGGTCAGAATGCAACTAAAGAGAACAACTCAAAGGAACATATAACTTTCTGAGTTGTGGATGCATAGATTAGTATGTCGAACCAAGTTCAACATATTTCTTCCGGATAACCCATGCAGAAAGGTAAAACTGGCAGAGTCACGATTTATGAATGGAGAACTCCTCAAGAGTACTCTAATTGTGATTTTTTTTGATCCAATAAACATCTGCCATAAGTAGTTCATGGTATTTGGAAGAAGAAGATACCACGGACTTCAAGGACTATCGCAAAGGTTACTAATATCCTAAAGGCACTAGCAATTACTATCCACATGAAGTAGGTAGAGTGAATCTCGGGTTCAGAACCCAGGAGTAGAATACCTACTACTAAGTAGCATCACGGGATGCTTCCGAGAATAAAGGCTAGAATCTTCACACTAGGACACAAATCATGGCTAGACCACTAGATGATCCCCTAAGCACTTAGGGTCATAATAATAATTCCAACATATATGTCGAGGCAATAATTACCTCAACACACCGATTAGTGTGGTTAATCTGGCCCATGGGAACATCGGAAACAGAAGGAAGGGATTTGCAAATGCATCGGACTATTTAGAAACCTGGGATGACTCGGACAGCATAACGGCTATAATTGCTCAAAAAGATTTGAGACAATCACAAAAATGGTGGCATAACCACTCAGAAGCACAATATCAAGGTTCCGAGATCAACAATTAACATACGGAAGTAGTAGGAACTGAACTGAGACTTAAATCCAACAATCTTATAAGTCTACTGATTAGTAACACGTGATCCTAATAGAAAGAAGAGATAGCCTAGTTCTTAATCCCCGCAGGAAAGATAAGATAACTCAGATCAGAAGGGCATGAGGTATAAGGAGTAAAAAGAGCCTTACGTTCCATCCCACAATCAATTCCCTTATATAACTAAAGAATTTTCTAGACTCAACTTCGACCAGTTTGGCTTGGTAATCCTACAGGCAGTCAAGCTCTGATACCAACGCTGTCAGGACCCCGACTCAATGTCACATCAATCTAGCCGGTAACACCTCATATCACTTTGCGGCCTCACGCACGGTATCCCCACGGTGTCGCCTTACCTTTGCCCGGGACCGTTTGCGCATTTTGGCTCACGTATATGATAGTGTCGCTAGCATCCATATGATAAAGAGCCCGGGCTGACATGGCTAGTCGTAAACCCAAAGTGGCACAGACTTACAGGGACAGGCATCCATGACCCAGCATCGAACGTGTCGGTCATCAGCAAGTGGGTCCGGGCTGTAGCACTGGGCTAGCAGGACTCCGGTAAACCGGGCTGTAGCGGGCTAACAGGACTCCGGTACTCAATGCGTGACATTTCCCCGAAGGGACAGACACAGGAACGAAGAAGGACACATGCCGGCCAGCCTAAGTGTTCCAGAGCAGTAGCAAGCTACCGTGGCTCAGCGGTAACACTAGGAGACATTTCCCGGTAAGAGAGGCTACTAAAGATAAACAACTAGGTAGTCAGATCCCACACATACCAAGCATTTCAATAACATACACACAATATGCTCGATATGTGCAATACAACATGGCATCACAAAATGACTCTACGACTCAAGTAGTCTATTCAATAGGCTCCGAGGAGCGAGATATTACAACAGGGGTCTCATGACCCAACACTCAGAGCATACAAGTCAAAGCACAAGCGGAAGCTATCATGTCTGGGTACAGACATCTATATATGAAAAAGGCTGAGAAGCCTGACTATCTATCAGATCCTGCCGAGGGCACAAGATCGTAGCTGAGGTATCAAGCTAAACGTCGAAGTCCACGTGGAACTACTAGTGAGACTGAAGTCTCTCTGCAAAACATAAAATAGGCAAACGTGAGTACAAATGTACCCAGCAAGACTTACATCAGATCTATCTACACATGCATCATTATCAACAAGGGGATGGTGGAGTTTGACTGCAGCAAGCCAGCTTTGACTCGGTGGCTATCCTGAACTACGACTGCAAGTAACTCTTTTGAGGTGGCGCACACGAGTCCACATATTCACCATATCAATACACCACTATGGATCCGCTCCCGTCTCCCTACGAGAATGCCATCCATAGCACTCACGCTTATCTTGCGTGTTTTAGAGTATCCACTTTCACTTGTCTATGAACTGATATAAGCAACCCAGAAGTCCTTTTCCGCGGACACGGCTATTCGAATAGATTAGGTTAACCCTGCAGGGGTGTACTTCTTCACACACGCTCTCACCACTTACCGCCGTTTACACGACATGTACTCGGCAACCTTCAAGCGGAAGCCCAACGTGGGTGTCGGCCACGACCTACCTAATCACCTAAGTCTCTAGTCCAGGTTTATCGCCTATTCGGGTTCCATCCATGAGGAGATCCGGCCGGAGTATCGCTCACAGCCCCAAACGATGTGAACAGGGTTCCCGAGACACCAAACGGGCGCCCGGTACACCGTGCCACGTGCCTACCGCATCACAGCCCACCCCTACGGTCAGCGCTGCGCACGGCCTCCAGCATACTACAAACACCAGAAACTACTTGCAACTCCTGGACAGAGGACAAGGGTGATCAAGAAGCCGAGAGGGTCCATTGGTTTCGGGCCCAATGCGTGGTAGTAGCTGAATCATGGATCACAAACACAGAACTCAGTTCCTAAGGACGGCTGCAATGAGACAACCCACCATGTACTCCTACATGGCCTCTCACCGCTACCTTTACCAAATCGTGTTCACACACTTAGCTCACACACAGTAGGACATGTTCACACGCCTCTGATTCATCCCCGATGAATCAGACCTGACTCAACTCTAAGCAGTAGCAGGCATGACAA
>NC_041392.1:148874272-148883378 GCF_002162155.2 Triticum dicoccoides | reverse complement strand
AGAAGAGGACAAGGGGGGGGGGGAAGGTGGGCTGGGCCGCGCTGGTGGGGGAGCTGGGCCGGCTGGTGGCTGCACGGGTGAGGCCAGGTAGTCTCTATTCTTTTTATTTATTTATTTTCTAATTATTTCAGTTTTCTATTTTGCAGGTTTGTTTTGAATTTGGTTTTGAAACCAATTCAATTTATTTTGCTTCTGACAATATTTTTAGGAGCTAAAAGAATTAAAACAATGCTCCACAAAATATTTCAGAATTATTGGACCTATATTTATTTAATAGTAGATATAAATCCAATTCAAATAATTATTGATTTAATTCAAATGCCCAAATTAAATGTTTCTGAGACACCAAAAATATTGGTTTGGATTTTTACCTCTTGCCAATATTTCCAGAGGATAACAGGAACATTTTCTTGGACACATTTGAGAAGATTTAATTGTTGGTTATTTTTAGAGGTTCCTGAGGCTTTTGAAAATTCCTCAATTCAAATTTCATTTGAATTTAAACATGATGCAGCAAAAGGTCTAGCCTAGTGCATTACCAGAAGCTAGGGATGTGACAAAATGGGCTGTACACGCCACGAATTTCGAGGCTGACTTGTTTACGAAAGGCTTTTTCAGTGAACACACGATTCTACAAGCAGTTAGTGTTGGATGTCCATCTAACAGCCGACGTGCTTCTTTAATCTCTGATCTTCCTGCTCCAGCCGCCTAAACTAGCGCCGGGGGGACTGCCTGCTCCCTCCTCTTGTGCCCGCTAAGATGCCGTGCAGGCTTCCCCGGCCCACCCTACTCCCTCCGCTGGCCTGGCCGCACGCAATCAACTACCTCCTTATTACGCGAAAAAAATGATTCCTCCCACTGACATCTGGGGCACACCGGTTGGGAGGCTAACCTGTGGGTCTACTAAGTTGACGCGTACGCAGGGCTTGTCAACTTAGTCAACAAACGATTCTAGCAGCAGTAACCGTTGGATTTGAATCGAACGGTCCTGCTGCTTCTTCAATCGCTGCTCTTCTTGCCCCAGACGCCCAAACCAGCGCTGGGGAGACTGCCTGCTCCTGCCTCCAGTGGCCGGCTGTGCTGCCAATGAGGCCTCATTGCCCCCTACTACTCCCACCGCTAGCCAGGCCCTGCGGCGATGGCAGCCTCACACCGCAGCCGAACCAGTGAACCATCGTACTCCTCTCCGCGTGGGCATCCACTGTCGCGTCTTCCCCGGCTCCGCGTCGTCCCCTTCCTAGGCCTCGCCATCGTCCACCACCTTGGTGCTCTCAGCGCGGCGTGGACAACGACATTCCATCGGAAGAGTACTATACGTGGAGAGGCTGATAGCTGGGTCCATGGCCACAGCCCAGTTTTTTTATGATTTGCCAAGTAAGTCGCTTTGTCAGGCTTATTGGGCTGCAAATCTTTCAAGACGAGGAGGAGAGCTTTCATTCGGCTGGCCAAGAAAATGGCCCATCAGTAATGAGAAATGGGCTGTACATTTTTAAAACACATCAAACCGGCAATTAGTTTCAAATATCTTTTTTTCATTTCGAGATTTGAAATTACATTAATTTTTATGCGTGGAGAATTTGTTGGATTTTATATTGATATACATTTATTTTTTAAATCAGTTTGAATGTGAGTTGAAATTTCGGGATTAAAAACAGTTCGGACCGCACCAAAATATGCAAAATTTCGTATAATTTTTTAACTGTGGCCACAATATGAGCTGTAATGCTAACAAAAAGAATATGGGCTCCAAAAAACCTTAATAATTAGCAAATGGGCTGTAAATTATTAGAAATAATGGCAGATGGGCTGTATGCTATTTCCCACAAATTTGAGGCTTTCCTAAAAAAAGGTTGACGCACAAGCAGTGACTGTTGGATGGCCATCCAACGGCCGTCGTGCTTCTTCAATCTCTGCTCTTCCTGCTCCAGCCGCTCAAACAGGCGACGGCAGGACTGTCTGCTCCCTTCTAAACGTGGCCGGCTCTGCTGCCGCGCAGGCCTCACCGCCCCACTATACTCCCATTGCTGGCCTAGCCATCCCTCTACTCACCCACACCTGTTGTTATTCTCCGACGATGGCGAGGCCTCGTACAATCGAAACATTCCCCCCGCTGTCAGCTCGGACCCACCGGAAGTGCCTCCTTATTACGGACAAAAAAATGAATACTCCCCCAGCTAGCTGGGACCCACCTTGGTGGGAGGCTAATTTGTGGGCCTACTAAGTTGACAGGGACGAAGGGCTTTGTCAACTTAGTCAATATGAACGATTCCAGCTCCAGTGATCGTACGATGTCCATCCAACGGCCGTAGTGCTTCTTCAACCTCTGGTCTTCTTGCTCCAGCCGCCCAAAGCAGCGCCGGTCGTGCCGCCTGCTCCTGCCTCCCGTGGCCGGCTGTGCTGCCGCGGAGGCCTCACCGCCCCCATACTACTCCCACCGCTAGCCAGGCCATCCCTCAACTCCACTCACCCACACCCCCTGTTATTCTGCGGCGACGGCAGCGCAGCCGAACCAGTGAACCCTTGTACTCCTCTCCGCGTGGGCATCCACTGCCGCGTCTTCCCCGGCTCCGCGTCGTCCCCTTCCTAGGCCTCGTCATCGTCCATCACCGTGGTGCTGTCGGCGCGGCGTGGTCAATGTGGTCAACGACCAAATTCCATCGGAAGAATACTGTATGTGGAGAGGCTGACAGCTGGGTCCACGGCAGCCGCAAGGAAGTGCCTCCTTATTACGCGGAAAATAATTATTCCTCCACCTGACAGCAGGGACCCACCGGACGCCCACCAGTATATCGCGAAAAAACATTTTCCCCTGACTGCTGGGACCTACCCGATGGGCCACCGTATTTTGCGAAAAAAACGTTCCCCCTGCTGTCAGCTTGGACCCACCGGAAGTGCCTCCTTATTACGCACAAAAAAATGAATACCCCCTGCTAGCTGGGACCCACCTTGGTGGCAGGCGGACTTGTGGGCCTACTAAGTTGACGGGGACGGAGGGCTTTGTCAACTTAGTCAATATGCACGATTCTAGCTCCAGTGACCATACGATGTCCGTCCAACGGCCATAGTGCTTCTTCAACCTCTGGTTTTCTTGCTCCAGCCGCCCAAAGCAGCGCCGGTCGTGCCGCCTGCTCCTGCCTCCCGTAACTGTGAGAGTACATATAAAGGAGCATGCAACTTCAACTTGACTCGGTCAGGTACCGTCTTGGTGTTGATGCTCATGAGGTTCATCTGATCTTGCCAAGTCCTGTTGTGTTAGCAGTGTTTCGGAAGTAGTGTTAGGTGTGAAGGCAGCTTGGGAACTGGCTAGTTCTGGAGCAAACGAACGAGTAACTGGTTGAGATCCTGGTACAGTTGAAGCGGATGCTGCAGCTGGTGGAGCAGGTGATACTGTGTTTGTAGATTTAGCCGGTGGACTTGGACCTTCTACTGCACTATAAGTACCAGCAGAATCTCGACGGCAGAACCTTTTCCATTTCACTCGACGAGTAACATCACTCCCTACTATATTATTTTCCTTGCTCTTTTTTTACTTTGCCATGTCAAGCTGTACCCACAACACAAAAGAATAAAATCACTCTTCAGAACTCATTGATGCATGATACAGACAAGCAATACTTTGATGTAAGACAACCGTATGAGGATGGAATATGTAAGAAAAACAGGATGGCATGACATATTCACAGCTACGATGTGCAAACTAAGCAGAAGGATTTTCAAGAAAATAGAAGTAATGCAAGCTAGACACCATATGAAAGATGCAACCAATATTACTCTGCCAAGTTAAAAGTGTCTTGTCATAAGTGGCAATTCAAAAAATTAGAAGCAGTACAACGTAGAAATCAATGCAAGATGCAACCACTATCAAACTGCCATGTTAAAAGCGTCCAATCAGGTGTGACTGATGTGGGAGATGTGCTCATCATGTACATGTATGTTCTAGAAACAAGAACACATGTCATATTCACAAGAATTATGTGTAAAGTAAGCAGATGCAATTCAAGTTAGAAGCAATACAAGCTAGACATCATACGCAACATGCAACCACATATAATAGTGTCAAGTTAGAGCAAGCACCTATGATGGTGGAGTAGGGGAGATGTGCTCATCATCTACACAGCTACTTGACTGTCCAGCCTTGTGTTGTCTTGCGAATCTTGTTGGGAGGATGGCGGAGTAGAATCTGTAGAGACCCCTTGTTTGAGTTGCTCTGAAGGACCACCATCATCCACTGCCGGACTAATTTCCTTCAGCTGTAATGATTTTGCATTGTGAAGTCAAACCGATAAGAAAAAGGAATAAAATTCGCTCTTTAGAACTCATTCATGCATGATACTAATGAACACTACTCGAATGAAAGGCAAACACATGATACGAGGATGGAATATGTATGAAAAACAGGATGGTGTGACATATTCACACCTATGATGTGGTAACTAACCAAAAGGCATTTCAACAAATTAGAAGCACTGCAAGCTAGACACCATATGAAAGATGCAACCAATATCACTCTGCCAAGTTCAACTGTATGGCGTTTCAACAAATTAGAAGCAGTAAATGCTAGAAATCATATGCAAGACACAACCAATATCACAATGGCGACTTAAAGGTGCCTTATCATAAAATATAGTATGTACCAAAAACAGGAAAGCGTGTCATATTCACATGTATCATGTGTAAGCTAAGTAGATGCAGTTTACACTAATTAGGAGCAATACGAGATAGACACCATATGCAACATGCAACCAGATATCACACTGCCAAGTTAGAGCAAGCACCTTGGATGGTGGAGTAGGGGAGCGGAGACTTGGACCTTGTAATGCACTATCAGTACAAGGAGAATCGGTACAGATGCTTCGTTTACGTTGCTGCAGAGGACCACCATCATCGCCTTCCTTACTCTTTTCCTTCCTATTTCTTGATTTTGCCTTGTCAAGTCAAACCCACAAGAAAAAGGAATAAATTTGCGCTTCAGAACTCATTGATGCATGATACTGACGAACACTACTTTCATGTAAGACAAACACTACATATCACACTGCCAAGTAAGAGCAAGCACCTGCGATGGTTGTGTGGGGGAATTGCGGTGATCAATTAGAGAGCTACATTGACTATCTTCATTTAGCCTTGCTGTTTCTTGAGAATCATGTGGGAGGATGACACTGCACTCTTTAAATGAGTATGGCGTCTCACAGAAACCCACCCGGGTGACTGTCTCATCATAAGTGATTGACGAGGGATACAAAAGAGCATTAGTTTGATGTACGAACATGGTTAATAGACATATGTAGTATGTATCAAAAACAGGAAGGCATGTCATTACCAAAGGTATAATGTGTAAAGTAAGCAGATGCAATTTAACCAAATTGGAAGCAATACAAGCTAGACACCATATGCAACATGCAACCACATTTGACAGCATGAAGTTAAAGCAAGCACCTGGATGGTTGTGTGTGGAAATTGGGATCATCAACTGCAGAGCTAAGTTTACTGTCTCCAACTGCTGACACTGCACCCGTTAGAGCACTGGAACACTTAGTGCTTATCTTTGAATTACACTGGAGC
Source organism: Triticum dicoccoides (assembly GCF_002162155.2). Classification (NCBI taxonomy): domain Eukaryota; kingdom Viridiplantae; phylum Streptophyta; class Magnoliopsida; order Poales; family Poaceae; genus Triticum; species Triticum dicoccoides. The sequence goes on along the minus strand of NC_041392.1, from coordinate 148,877,816 downwards.
GACTTCTGTCTTTTCTTTTCTGCATTCATCAACACTGCGCCAGAGTCTGAAATACCCATGCATAAAAAAACAATAGTGTGAGTATGGGTGAAGTGTGTGCACAATTAGTACAGTGTAAAGGTAGCAGATAGCAGGTCAGTGAGAAATAAATGACGAGAGACATATGATAGCTCTACAACATGCATGTCACACTAAATTACTACAGGATTCTATGAAAATAACAGTCGACTGAAAGCAAATAGGTCAGTCCATTTTTTCTGCACCGTCCGATGTACAAAGAATGGGCAGATCGCCTTCATCTACCTCCAGCGAGTCAGTGTTGACAATCTTCCTCGAAACGCCAGCGACCACCGGCCCAGTATTCCTCCCCTGCCTGCGCCCTCCCCTCGACCTCATCGCACCGCCGTGCTTGGCACCGCCCCCCCGGCCATCCATTCAAGCCCCGCCGACCTCCAGATTGGGCGCAAGCAGCTCCTACGCCCCACACCCCTATGATAGACACCGATGCACCGCTTCCCCGGGGAACAGGTGGACTAGGTGCTCCGCGCGCTAAGCGGGTGCTGCTTCTTTTAATTGCGGTTCGACTGACCCTGAATTGAAATCCAGGCGGGATACTAACCTCTAACAAAGGTGAAATAGTAAAAGGGAGGAAACCTTGTGCATTTAGTATCACAAAGAAGATGCAGTAAGAAGTGATCAACTAGTTTCTTTCGTGGGATGAATACGGTGTGAGCGGAGACGTAAGATTTGGACGAATAAGGGAAGAGGAGTACCTCTTTCTGCTGGCAGTGCTGTGTCCTCCTTCTGTTTTTCCGACGATCTTCTTGTTGTTTGCCGGAAACCAGAAGTTGGCCAAGTTGTTGAGTGTGCTGTGGTGGCCGTTTGTCAGTGGCTGGGAAGCAGATCCAAGGCGGCGAACGACGGCGTAGCGGGAACAGCTCCGGTGCGGTGGATGGTTGCGACAGTGGAGCCGCAGCAGTGAGGCGCATGACGGCGTGGTCAGAGTGGTTCGGGTACGGCGCACGTCGGCGTCAGCATCGTGGAGGCAGCTCTGCCTCAGCTTCAGCTGCTAAGTCCTTGAGGGCGTTGCGGTTGCGGTTGCGTTGGACGATGACGTCGGGGTACCGGCTCCGGCATGATGGAGGAGGGCGGCGGTGGATTGGCCGCTATGGGATGGAGGACGGAGGAGGCTGGGGTTTCGCGGTTGGTGGAGAGGGCGTTTTCGCGCCCACGGAGTATGAATGGGGAAACGGAGGGAGGCGGGGAACTAAGGGGTAACAATGTTTCAGTTTGAGACGCGCTTGTTTGAAATTTAGGGAAAGTTACAAACTTTCCCCCCATCTAAAATTTCGGACATATTGCGGGTTGGGGGTAGGACAGTCATGTCAGGTGTCCCAAATGTGGGCGGGATAGATTTCGGCCGAGTGCATGGGTAGGCGCCCATGGCGTATGAATGCTTCTCTGGCGTCTTGGTGAAGTTACAAACCTACCCCGGTTTAGACCTTTGGACATCGGGCCGATAGGCTACACGGGCCAGAGTCAGGACAGTAATTTCCTACCACCAAAACATTAGTCTCGCGCGGTTTCGGGTGACCAGATGCCTATTTGGCGCTTCGTTCAATATTTGGGAGCAGAAGCAACGTTTTTGGTTCTCTTGAATTGAACTTTCAGGATTTGTCAAACTTCACAAATCTTTACTCTTGAAAATCCTAAAGCTACGATTATTTTGGAATGGAGGTGGTACATTTGAATATACATTGTACACGAGTATATATTAAAAAAATGCAACTTACCTCAGTTCATGCATGGTTCCAGATATAATCTCCTTGGTTGCAAAAAAAAGTTAGATATGCGTATGAATATATATAGCATGTTCAAACTCACAACAAAGATTGATGCCCCCTTTTACATCTGATTTACAAATGCCATTATCTCGGGTTCAAATAGATGAATGCACTTCCTATGAATTCGAATCTTCAAAACCCCCTTTATGTTGAATTAGACATGTATTCTATTTCGTTGCTAGCAATTTGGAATGTATCCATGCAAGTGACGAATGTATAAAGTGCTTCACACTAACAACATGGAGTGCACTAATTAATATTTATATATGAATTGCAAAAGCATCAATTGCCTGTATTTCAAACCGCTCTCACTCTATGGATCTATAATATGAAATAAACACATGCACATGCTAGAATTCAATTGCAGTTGAAGAAAGAGCCTACTCCTGGTACTGTATATTAGTGATAGGGGTGTGTACAAAGTACACGTGAATACCAGGCATTGTGCGTGTGTGTGTATACTATCGACGAACTAGCCCCCAAGCTTGTATAACATACTAAGGGCCTAGGGTTACAAATAATATATAGTCGGCTTATCACCAGTGGGGATAGAGTCCTCCGCGACTCTGGTAGCTTCGTGTTGTACGCCGAGTCCTCCACATGGGTCTTCATATAACATGTCTCGGTCCAACCTATATGTGGCGCAGGATGGAACCGACCCATGAGTCTTGATGTTGACCCACCACAACTAGAAATGATGTGCCCACCACACCACACACGCAATCGGCCACTAAGAAAATAAGCATATACAATAGTACAACGGTATCTAGCTCATGATACGTCTCCATATTTTGTTGATGACACTGACGGACTTTGCATTTGATGCGTGCTCCGTATTTTGTTGATGACACTTACGGTCATTGAATTTGAAGCAAAAGCACGATATGGTCACTGGACTTTAGAATAAGCTCATCACGGTCACCACATACATTTTGCCGTGCTAACCAACATGTGGTTGGATGGTTAGAGGACAGTGGTTTCTCGAGCCCATCAAGGATAAAGTCCATGTGCTTGCATTTATCTTGTGTTAATTTCAATATTTTCCGGCGACGTACGTTCAGTGGGAGGAGACGTTCCACTCGACTACGAGGCACCTATGGTGACTTTGTAAAATCTCAAGATCATATATGCTGGCCCACTCTCTCGAAGGTGCTCATAGGGGTAGGGTTCGCGTGTGTGCGCTTATAGCAGTGAGTGCTTTCATGTATATATGAGCCCTTGCGTCTGTACTGTGTTAAACAAATACATATCATGATTATACGGTCACTGGCTCACCCGTACAACTCCGTATTTTGTTGATGACACAATCAATTGACCAGTCAAACGTTCCACGTGGCGCAACTAGTGTTGCACCATCGGGGCGCGTAACCGTGGGGCCCACCTGTCAGCCCGTATATGAAAGAAAGAAATGGTAGTTTGAGTCTGTACTGTGTAAATAAAATAGGAGTACATTTTAGGGTGATCACACGGTCACTGGCTCACCATACAGCTCCGTAATTTGTTGATAACACGATCAATTGACCAATCAAACGGTCCACATTCAGCATCGCACATTACCATAGGGCCCACCCATCAGCGCGTATATGAAGGACAGAAATGGTAATAAATTAGTGGTCGGTGGGTATTCGAAGTCGTGAGACCTCTGGTTGGCAGTCACCGGCGGTTGGGGGCGTTCATTGGGCAGTGGGGTGGGGATCCCC
>NC_041392.1:148862156-148873856 GCF_002162155.2 Triticum dicoccoides | reverse complement strand
AGAGGGATGGCCGGTGCGGCAGGGGACTGGCGGTGGGGAGTGGTTTCGGGGAGGGCGGTCTGGCCGCAGGCGACGGGGGCTGGCGGTTCGGCCGGTGGTGGCTGGCGGCTCAGGGGGGTGGAGTTTGATGATAAACTGGAGGCCCTTGATTTCGTATCCAACGGCTGGAAAATCTAATGACCAGAGATGAAAAAGTCAGTCAACTGACGTGTAGCCTCACCCCGCACGTACATATGCACGCATGCAAGACACGCACGCATGTAGGCGTGCAACACTGACACATACACAAGCACGCATGCTGGCGTGCTACACTGACACGTACACATGCAATCACGAACACACGCACGTACGCACCCATGCATGCAACACTGAAACGTACCCTTGCACGCACACAACACTCGCATGCCTGCATCCACACAGCACACGACACAAGACACACATTCAACCTATACGTGCATGCACCCTTTGTTAAGGACATGGATTGTTACGTGTATTAATCAATCTTATCTGTGATAAGCAGAACATTGATGTTTGCAGCGGTCTTTATGAATCACAACGTATCAAATGGGCTATCAACATAGTAGGCTTATCTACATGAAAAAGATGACGTCACTCTCAATGAACAATCATCGGTTTATGAAATGCCCGCTTCTGACCGCCCTGGCCCACAAAAGGTTCCTCTGTTGTGCGCTGCCTGCGTTGGGTCACTGACATGCATGCCATGCACCCAAAGAGCCCACATGTCAGTGGAAGAACGGCGCGGTGTCCTAGGTCAGAGTTGAGGGCGCCACTCGCGGCACGCCCGGCTGAACACGCCTTCGTGCCGCATTCAAACGCCTCCATGAAACCCGCCCGTGTGGAAGCCGAGAAACCCACTCTGGACACACGTCCGTTCATGACCGGGCCGCTCCCCTATCTCCTCCACCATTTTGTCCACTCTTACAATGGCTTATGAAGAGTAGTTATTGCGCATCCAAGCCGGCTGGGTAGCCCGCCGGATACGAGCTATGCAGCTCGCTGATCCACCTCCCTCCCCTCGCCCGACAGAGCCAGTTGCCGCCCCAAGCCGTGGAATTTTGCCATGTGTTGTTTTCATGGACTAGCAAGATGCCCGTGCATTGCACAGAACATCAAGATGCATTTTTTTACAAACTCCCGCATGCATACAAGGGATAATTAATGTCCTTCTTTGCTAGTACCACGAGGCAAACACCATTAATATTGCATCGTTTAGTGTTAGTGGCCTTGTATATCTGGAAATTGTAATTTTGATAGTGGCCCTTGTATATAAAAATGGAGGGAGAAAGATGAGAGATAAGGTGAGGAGGAGTGGGGCGTGGTGGTGACTGGTGGTCGGAATGGGCGGAGGCATGGGGATGGACGGCGCATTATGTCTAGGTTTGTATCTCTCTCTCACACACCCACGTAGGTGGAGGACGTGCACGAAGAGAAGAGGTGCACGCACGGCGCACATACTCCCGTCTCTTTCCCACCACACCCACGCGGGTACACGGTGGAGCTCATTTCTGTACGAAAAAGGAAGCCCACATGGTAATTTGGCATGTGTACTAGTTGTCCACTTGGTGGAGGGAGGATCGTCTACCACGGGTGAACAAACAAATTGCGACTTGACACGTTATGTTAAATTAAAAAAAAGAGGCAAACCATGTGGGGCCTACCATAGAGGCAAGGCTCTATACACTAGAGTACTTTTGATGTGTCCCGTCAACTCGCAAAACGAGGAGAAGCTTGCTTAGTATGCCGTCTCCCCCGCCCACGGGCGCGGTGGCTCGCAGGATGAGGTGAAGCTTGCTTACTACAGCTTACGCCCGCTCCCTCGCCCACGCGCGCAGTGGCTCGTAGCACGAGGAGAAAATTTTACTACTCCCTCCGTTTACTCCTCGTCCCTACTACGTACTCTGGTTAGTACTCCCTCCATTTACTTATACAAGGCCACTATAAAAAAATACATTTTGCATCTATACAAGGCCACAAATAGTAATCGAGAGAAAAGTTACTACTCCCTCCTTTCCAGTTTATGGCTCAATTTCAAAATCTCTCCAACCAAGGTAGACGGTGAGTGGTCGAATTAATTTCGTATTTTGCACAAGTAATTAGTACGCTCGTTTTTCTCAAGAAGTTATGTTTACCGATGCATTAATTAGAACGAATGCATGAATGACCACTACATTTCCATGAACTTGTACATGCATTGGTTAGTTTCCTCTTGACACTACTTGCGTCGGGTGATCAAACGCACCTCGAAATCCAACATGTAATGGTACTACTACTAGTATAGTAGAATTGAGACTTATCAAACGGAAAAACGAATGTTTTTTTAGATGAGCCCTATAAACCCTAGTGGGTACGTACTCCGTAAAAACAGATTTTTCCAAAACTAAGTCGCTCCCTTTCATGAATTCTGTAGTATGCTCCTCTGTCAATGCTCCCTTTCATGAATTATGTACTTCCTATCGTCGACATGTGGGACATATAGCAACCGGGTCACGTGTCAAGCACCAAATAACAATGCAGAACAGCAGGGGGGACGCACCCCACTCGTATCGGCCCAGTAGTAGTAATGAGTAATGAGACGTCAAATCACAATGCCGCACTTTCCCAGACGGACGAAGCAACCATTATTTCACACTTCGGTTCGCCATCATCTCAAACTAGGTACTAGTATTGCTTCTGCCTCAAGAGGGACACACGCATCGCCTTGGTACATCATGACACGTGGGACCGCATGACAGGCCATGCTCCCCCGCCGATCGCTCGGTAAAATCACCTCATTTTTACTATACTTCCTCCGTATTAGTTTACTACATGGCATGCACGTCATTCTAGGTTGAGAATTTAACTGGCTATATATGTGATGAACAGTACTCTAGCCTAAAAGATGTATACTTTTGTACAGCAGTAGTATCAATGGATTGCGCCATGGAGCAAAACTTGAAATTAAAAAATAGGTGATACATATAGAGAGCGCTCGTCGCCAAATTATGCATATAGTACTATTAAAAAGGCTAGTCACAATAATGGTGTCCAGCACAACCCACCCCTCAAATAAAACTAAGAGGGTGCTTGGATACGTTTTAGTCCCATGACTAAAAGTAGTGGGACTAAAACATGCTAGCCTCACCCATGCTTGGATCCAAATACTAAAAAGGCTAAAATCAAGTTAATGAGCATTTATTATCCTCCAAACCCTCCAATCCAGAACTCGCCTGTGTTAAAGGAGAGGAGTTAAATGAGTAGAGAGAGTACTAATCCACATTTTAGTAGGGGTACCCCTGACTAAAAAAATTTAGTCTCAAGACTAGTTTTAGCCCCTCTTTAATCAGGGGTGCTTGGAACTTTAGCCTCTTAAAGAGACTATTTTTAGTCATACTAAAATAAGTCCCTTGGATCCAAGCACCCTCTAAGCATCCTGGAATTCTTTGACAAAACTAAGCACCCTGAAATTCTTTGACAACTAAACTGCTGGCTATATGATGTTGGCCATATATATTGTACATATATAATGTGAAGAAACGAGTGGTAGTACTATACCAACTAAAAGATGAAATGTAAGAAATACTAGTATGTACGTACTGAAGAGTTAAAGTAACGAGAAGAAACATAACATAGTTCTGCTGGGGGCTCAGCACAACACACCCCTCAAATTAAATTAAGCACACCTGAAATTAAACTTTGCAACTATTCCGGTAGACACTGCATTAGAACCACCATGAGCAATGACACTGCCACCTTACTCGGAGTCCTCGTCCATGTCCTCGACTTCGTCCTTGTCCCTCTTCCTCTTGGCCAATACTTCTTTGCTTGAACCGCACACTTGGCTGTTGCTCTTCATCCAACCCTTGTAGATATTGAAGCAAAGCTAGCCATCCATTGCAGCGTAGTGGATGTGGTCTATATCTAGTACATTCAGCTGCCATGCATGACGATGAAACATGTAATGAGGTTTCTCCAGTTTACCGTACGGAGGATGAACCATGGCTCCTGCCAGGGTCAGCATTGAAGGCTGACAAGAGGACACCAGCCGATTCTTCTGGAAGTCGAAGGTGTTGCCTACAACGAGGCCTATCCGACACAGGACTTCTTTGTCGTTACCAAAGTCTACAGTAACGAATTTCACTGTTTTGTCCTTGAGGAAGTTGTTAAAATCCTGGCACTCAATGTTGGCATGGCATATGTGGTAGACCAAGCAAACGTTATGTACGCAAACCTGGATCACGGCGGGCTTCTTCCTCTCTTCGTTCTTTAGATCCTTCTCTCATCCTAGGACTATGGTGTACTCAACATCTAGCCCAGCGACCCACTCATCATCTGAGTTTTCGAACATGCGGCTGAAGCGAGAAAGGCATCCTTTCACCATCGCGAAAGAATAGGTGTAGATGACGTCGAACTCATCACTGGTGATGGTTCTAACCTTGTACTCACCGCCGATCGTGGAGATTTGGGACGCCATGGATTTGGGAGGAGGGTTAGGATTAGTGGGACTACCGTAATGTGAATGGACGGGACGACTAGGAGCGAATCGCCGTAGTATTGAAGGACATGCGGGGATGAGTAGGAGAGAACTACCAGCGTGTGAACGGTAGGGTAGTGGCTTTCCATTCTCCCATGATACATGCTTCCGTGAGCCCTTGGATCTGAGATCGAACGGTTGCATGGCATGATTCTAGACCTATGGGTGAATATCCTATCCTAGAGGGTTATTCTGCAAATTTTCAGCAACTTAGCATGTGACTGTTTGATCTCAGATCCAAGGGCTGCCAGCAGCCCGTATCATGGTCGCGCCTACCATGACCGTCGCGTCGCTCGCGCGGTCGCATCCTTGGAGATTTAACATGGTGCGTTAGGCTATCTGATGTTGGCATGTCATACATAGTCATCACTTAGTCACTCATACTACAACAAGCTTGGCTATAAGTGTATTTTTTTACTCCTCTCTATCTCTTTCTTCGTACTCCAGGAAGAAATGGTGCTAAGCGCATGTATTTATTGCATTTGCCAAGGAGTGACCTCTTCCAATGAAATGGTGTTGCTAAGTTTGCTTCATTTAATTAGCTATAGACTCAAAATTATCTTTTCACCTAGCTACACGCGCTTAGCACCGTTTCTTCCTTGGGTCACCAAACTAGTCTCTCTCTTCTTGATTAACTTGCCACATCAGACTTTATGCCTATGTGGCAAGCTTAAGCACCTGTAGGAGCAAGTAAAAGTAAGTACAATAGTGCGCTTTACATGGCATTTTTGCATATGTGGAGGAAAGAGAGGCAAGGAAAAAGTGGAGAAGTGGGCTCTCATGCAAGAGCCAGCCTCTACTACATGGTGGAGCATTGGGAGAGGCACCTGTATGGAGGTGGTCAGGAATCTGGGAGACACACGCCGGTCGTAGCGCCGTAGTTAAAATGATAATGGCAAGTCAAATCACGGGGCCCCACCTGTCCAGCAGTAACTCGCTGTCAAATCACACAGCCCTACGTTTGCAGCAGCCTACTCCCTCGTCTTCTCGCGTCTCTGTCGAACCGACTAGGCGGAACTGCCCCGCCGCCTACCGCGTAGGAAAAGCCCCGCCCTCGACTTTTAAATACAACTACATCCGCTTAAGAATCAATGATATACTTTTTGTGACATAGTAACTCATATTTAGTTAGTCAAATGGATGACCTAGAACTACATGCAGGCCCTATAAACCGAGATGCCTAAAAATAAAAAAACGAGACGGAGAGGGTAGTTCAGCATGTATCTTTTTAGATCAATATAGTCGGGATTCACCAAGGAGCAAAACCAAGTGGTAGGTTGCTCCTGTCGTGTTGGCGTAGCAACTCAAGCAGGGTCAGTCCGCACACGAAATGGCGACACACTTAACAGGACCCCTTTGGCCGACATGTGGCTCATCCACCATCTTGTTCCATGCGCGATGCACCAAATTACTGTTCAGAGCAGCGGTTGCAATTGGAGGCACCCCGGTCATAGCGCCGCAGTAGTAGAAAATGAGCGACGCGGGGTCAAATCACAAAGCCCCACCTTTCCCGCATTAAGCTGGACAGACGAAGCAACCATCATTTCACTCTAGGGCGCAAGAGAATAAATAAAAGAGAAAACAATGATGCGTGCGGCAGCTACCTAGGTCACCCTTGGGTAGGGGTCTCCACTATAGATCCTTTTTTTTGAAAGCGCCTCCACTACAAATCGGCTTCTCCCTCGTCCTCTTGAAGAAAACTGATGATGAGTGCGGCGGTAGGGTTTGTAGGAGTACTACGACGTGCGGGGCCACGTCGTAGTAAACGGGTTCGAGCCAACGCCTTAAATATGTGTGGGCCGCTTGGTTTTACGGGAACGAGGCAGCATTTTGGGTTCGGGGACCAGTGGAGATATAGTACGTACAAAAAATTGTGGACGTAGGTTCGACCGAAAGGCAATGATGCATGGGCCCTGCATTTTGATATACCCGGGGCCGCGTGAAATTTGCTACTCTACTCAAAACTAGTAAGGTACACATGTATTGAACGCATGAGATTTCGAAACCAAATTATGATTAAATACACACTATAGGATGTAAAGCTTTGAGTCATATATGCATGATGTAGATGTTCGTTTAGTTCTTATAGTTCATCTCATTCAAAATCAATAAGTTTATAAAAATGTTAAGATTCATGGGGTTGTGCATTGTACTCCCTCCGTTCCAAAATAGATGACCCAACTTTGCACTAACTTTGAAAGTTAGTGCAAAGTTGGGTCATCTATTTTGGAACGGAGGTAGTAAATCATAAAGTAAAATACAAATAATGGCAATTCATTTAGAAAAAATAATCAATTATGATACAGAAGATTCTAGAACAAAGGAGAAGTGCTTGTGTTTTGAGGTTTGTGCATTATGCTTAAGTTCAACCATGGAGTCTTCTAAATTGTACATGTGGCAGATCTGGTGAAATGTTGATGATATCCAACGGCCAGTAGTGCTCGGATTTGCCTATCTCTGCACTGTCGGGTTAGCTTCATCAAGCGACCATCTTTCAAAGTTATTGGCACACTATATAGTTCTTGTGCCATAGTTGCATGTTTTGGAAAAAAGCTACTAGTGGGTTGTACTATCTATTTAGGAATAGAAGATGTATACATGGAAGTTGTAGGGACAGAGATGACATGGAGCATCTCAATTCCTATGAGTAGGGATTGGAAAAGAGATGTCATTTGGTTCACATCATAGGAACTTTTCTATTGAATATAGAGATGACATGTTTCTCAATTCCTATGAGGAGGGATTAGAAAAGAGATGTAATTTGGTTCATATCATAGGAACTTTTCTATTGAATATACGCTAATGTTTATTTTCCTTTGAAATTAAGGGAGTATAGGAATCCATTCATATGAACCAAGTGGCTCTAAAGCTATAGAAATGATATCATGTTTATTTCCTTTGAAATGTGGAGTATATGAATCTATTCCTATGAACCAATTGGCTCTAAAGGAAAAAATCCTATAAAAATCATATCATATAGAGTTCCTATGATACTCCTCGACACTAAAGGATGCTTGAAATTGCTGCGGGTGATACGATGGTCTTTCTTTGTAGACTCCTCACCCAACTTTATAGTTACCTCTCGAAGATGAATGAAATGATATATACATGGTATTCTACATGTGCAATTTGGTACACAAAAACTCGATAAAAGTTTGCGAGGTTCGAATTTTCAATAAAGCTATATGCACTGCATTTCAGAACGGAGGGAGCATACGACAGTTGCTAACACTCACGTGGAAGATTTGTGTGTAGGAGGAGTGGCTGTTCTGTTAAATGACATGGCAAAACTGACACTGTCGGATGCCGATCTAACAGTCCTTACGGCGTTCGTCAGGAAAAGGCTTGTGGTGAACGTTTGTCGGATAATGATTTACGGACACATGCATTGCATTGATACGTGCCCCCCTCTCTCTCACGCACACACACCCTCACGAGTCACGACTCTCCCGAGTCCTCTCGCAGACTCGCACGTCGCACCCACTGTCTATCTGCAGGTAGACGTCACGCACATATGTGCTCTTCACACCCTACCCTCAGAACTTCTAAAAAACAAAATACGGTGCGCACATTTTATTTTAGCTCACACGTCACACACTTATACTATTACTCTTGCGGCGAACGTTCTTTGGGCGTAGTATATTGTACTCTCACGAAGAGAAGCGGTGCACGCATGCACTAGTTCTCTCACACCCACTCGCGGGTACACGTAGGAGCACATTTTTTGAAGCTGGTACAACAACATCACTCCACTATATATAAAAGCAAGAGCCTTAGCACTTGCTTTACTAGGGTTCCTCTCGTTCACTCTCTCATGCTCTCCAGATCTAAGCAACACATAGATGGCCACACTCTCTCTCAGCTCACGGCTGGTCACAAATCCGGCCGGACAACCTCGACCGGGGCAGGGGTCTAGGTGCATCGTTCACGCTGTCATCGGCGGCGAGGGAGGAGACCAATGGCTGCCCGCGCGTCCCGGTCGGTGGCCGTGCCGTTCTCTCCGAGAGAGCGCCGGCTCGGGAGGGCCTCCGACCCCTTCTTCCTCCCTGCGGTATTGTGGCCAAGATGCGGCCTCCCGACGCCGTCTTTGCGACATGCCGACGACCCTCAGGTATATATTCCTTCGAAACCTGCCTTGCTCTACTGCCCCAGCTCCCTTCGTGTGGATCCTTTTCTACTTTCGTCCGCTGTTCCAAAGCCACCTAGACTTCTACTAAGGCACGTGCTTTGCACGTATGTTCTGTATGATAGATACTCATATACCTTCTTTTTAGAGAGAGAAATGGGTACTCGTATCTTGAGTAGATATCATAGTGTGTTTTTTTGCATGATCTAAGGACTATTCTAAAATAAGAAGCAAATCACTTGCACAAATCAAACTAAGTTCCAAGTAAGAATTTGATTACAAGATAAAAGTTGTAGTTTTATTATATGATGTTTCCTGGGTTCCACTGATGTATAGTTCCAGAGTTGTTTGACGGTTTACATGCATGTTTATGGACTATTTTGTGCAACTAAATAAGTCATTTAGGTCTGACAGACACTCATGTCCTATATTAGCTTGAGGTATAGCTTATGTATGACTGAAATAAAATATTACACTTTCTTTGCGAATAATAAAAATATTACATTTCTCGATGAAGCAGAATAAAACTTTAGCTAGCATCAGCCATGCAATGTTATGTTATGTGAACAGTGTAAACTTTGCAGTATAGTGGCATCTAAAAAAATCCATTTTTACAGTAATCTAAAAAAATAAGTTAGTAGTAGAGTGTTTATTTCCTAGGTGACAACGGGGAACCAAAATGTGCTACCTATTTGCCAACTTGTCGTACTTGCATGTGAGGAGGTGGCAGCAGTTTCTAGACATTTCTCAACTTCAGTAGGTGCAATCCAGATTCAACGGGGACTTCTTTATTTGTTTACTTGGAGAGCAGAGTCGGCCATGTGCACAAGGAGCGGGAGCGAATCCGGCAGCTCTTAGCCGCCAGATCATGTCATCCTTTGTTTGATGGATTTTGAGCCAATGCTTGTTTGCGCGGGAGAACCGAAGATGGAGTGGTAAATCCAATTTCAAAACTGCCGCATTATACTAGTAGTAGATTAGAAGTAAAGCTATTTCATACAGTCGACTCAAAGCGTTGGTTCAAACAAGGAAGAAAGTGGGAAAGCTGTAGCATGAATCTAGGACTTGGTTCTAAGAGGAAAAGGGGGAAAGTAGTAATATCTGTCACTGTTTAAATAACCGTATATCTTATTTGCGCAAACAGGGATGTCCGTCTCCATATCGTTTCGGGATGTCTGTCTCCGTATCGTTTCTATCTATGCAATCAAAAGCACACACCTCAGTTTTAGTACAACTGCACAAAATGAGATGGCTATCCCTCGCTGTTGTCGTCTAACTTCCCGTCTTCAAGGTATCCCTACATTGGTAGTAACTAAGGTAGAATGACCAACGCAATCTAAAAGAAGCTGATTCGTACGTTTTACTTCCTAATTGCAGTGCAGGGACGAGCGAAAACAACTACATCCAAGTCCGGAATGCACTTTCTACCAGTTCATCCATGGACCAAGGACTAGCCTAGCAGGGCTGCACGGCGGTTTTTTGGACAGGTGCGCGAACAAGAGGCATTGTCGTCTGCTTATTTCTGCAAATAGCGGTGCTTAAATTTAGTGGAATGCACAAGCATTTCAGCTAGTCAGTACACTGCATGGTTCAGTTCAGCATTCCAGCTGATACCACAATTATAATTGGTTATTCTGGAATGAGAGAACCTAACCCTGAATGGTGGCAACAAGAAAAAACCAGAGTGAACTCCAGGAAATTTAAGCCTGCCGGGAGGCCCTTTGCTCAGAGAGAAGCCTTGCTTGTTTTTTCCTGATTTGTAAACCTTCTCACAACTTTGTCTTTTGCTGTGAACTAGTATATGTTTGTTATGTTCTATGAATCATTGAGATGTATAAAATTGCTTAACTTGTGCTTTTCAAGTTTTTTATGAAGACGAATTTAATGTGAGTGTTCCACATGAGTGCTAGACTAGTGTGTGAACGTTTGGAATTTATTACATTGTGGCCTCAATTAACTGCATGAACCACTGTAACAAGATACATAGTTGCTTATATGTCACACAGCAGATTGTTGATTGTTAGCTGGTTGATAGCCTAGTGTTGAAGCGAGCTGAGCCAATGTGCCGTGTTTTGCACAACTGCTTACAAGTGGGGTATCACCAACAGTGTTTACAAGTACTTATGTATACGTCGGCGCACGGTTCTCGAAGTGCTCTATTTCATCAAAACATACACTGCTCGTATGATAAACCGTGACAACTTATGTCTTACCATGCCATATTCATGAAAAAACTAGTGAGGACGCATCTGTTTCGGCAACAATTACGATGGTTCTCACATGATTCACGAGCACACAAAAGTAGCAGCAGTTCCCATAGACGGATTCAAACTGAGTACTAGCCCCAGAGGGGTCGATAACAGGCAAGGTTCGGATAATTAGACACAATCCAAACTACTATTGAACACTAGCTGGGGCAACTATTTCATGCCTCAATCTAATTTGGGCTGGACACAAGACAGACCTTGCCATGAACATCATCGAGGACATCCCGCAGCAGCTCAATCCTGTGAACCTTCATGAAGACAACCTTGTGGCCTTGCCACTGATAAACTTGTTTGTGGAGGCATGCCACGTCATCTTCATGTGCAAGCTTGACAAGAACAGTATTCCTCACAAACAAAGGAGTAGCTTTGAACTTCTTGTGCTTCAGTACACCCTGGACAACACGCCTGACAACAGTGAGGCTGGAATACAACTCTTCATTGGTATAACCACAAATGGCTTCCGGGATCCAACAGCCTAAGAACTCTGTTTTCCCAGTGCGTATATTCAGGTCGTCCGCCTCATAGCGAGTGACATGTACAACCACACAATCCTTGTCTGCATCAGGGCTCTAATTGAAACAGAAACAAATTCTGAATTACTTTTCAGTATAAGAAACACAAGTTATTTAAACCACTACGTATACCATGGCACCGAAGCTAATAAAATTTTGCATTATTAATCACCACATACTTACTTTTCTAAAAAAATCACCACATACTTAGATGAAAAACCACAATCGAGATCGGCAAAGAAGGAAATCACCTTGGGCAGGTCA